>NC_071977.1:30536639-30556924 GCF_026283585.1 Hylaeus volcanicus
GCGCCACCGATACCTTTAATCAATTATTCTTTATTTTTCATAAATGCATAATTAATACGATTCTTTGCTTTATAACACTACAGTATATTAGTTAATATGTCCTGTTTATCATCTTTATGAATAATTGTTTAATAAAACAGTAATTATCGACCCTATAGTTTATGGCGCCATCTCGTAAGAAATCGTCGAAGTTTGTAGTGAACACAGTTCTCACTGTTGCACCTAGATGGCGCCACTAACCAAAGTATCAATAATTATTATTTTATTAAATAGTTATTCAGAAAAATGATAAACAGGAAATATTAACTTATCTATTGTAGTGATATGAAGCAAAGAATCATATTAATTACGCATTTATGAAAAATAAAGAATAATTAATTAAAAGTATCGGTGGCGCCATCTGTTAGAAGTAGTGGGAACTATGTTCACTACAAACTTGGGCGTTTTCCCGGTGATGGCGCCATTGGTATTAAAACCAATATCAGTATAATTTAATGATTGATTTCTTTCAGGAAACGATCACTATGTTTGGGAACGATAAATTCGTAAGCTTTTCCACTCGTAGAGCTTGGATGCACTCGTTTACATTTAAAAATCATTAAATACGTATAAGCTAGATACGAAGTCTTTGTTCGAATTATCAAAGAAAGGCCCAGATTATTCTGGCGCGAAACGACATTATTTCAAAGTCCTTCTCGAACTAGATATGATGCATTTCGCAAGTTAAGTAATTAAATTATTAAAACTATCGCAGTACTTCTCTACCGTCGTATGGGACGCAGTACTGTAATCTTCGAATGATACTTGTCGCTTTAATTACAATTATATAGTAATAGTATAGTAAACTTGAAAAAGTTACTACAATGTATAGTTTGGGCAACGCCTGTCGGAATGAATTGTCATCTATGACCGTGTGGTGTTTCGCATTATCCGTTTCATCGGTTTGGAATGCAACTTTCCGTCAAAAGGAGAGTTCAGGTTAACGTTCAATCGTGTGGATTGGAAATTTGCACGTCGGCCAGCTGGCTTCTGAAGAAATTTGGCTGGTACTTATCGGTGTCTAATTTGTAAGTATTCGAAACGTATGTATTACGAAAATCATTCAATAAAAAATGCAAGAGCACTTAGCAGAACACTTGCAATCACTTACAATTTTTCGACTTATATATCAACGTGAAAGTTTGTGCAACGTTAATATATAAATTTTATTGCATAATCGTTATATTAATCGAATATTTATGCATCTAGCGAACTGAATAATACGAAACTATAAGAAAATGACACATTTAAAAATCACATTGGTAGAGAACGTATAAAGAGATTTGTTGTGTACATTTGTTTATTTAACAGTATCATTTAAGAACAGAATAATTAAGTGTCAATAACAAAGAGCAACGTTAACTTTAGGTTTCCTTGTGAACTTGTTATAGGAATTTCTACATGCATTATTTTTAATTTTTAACTATTGTTATAGTTGGTCCAATATGTCAAATCCTGCAGAGCGTTTAAATTATATACAAGATAGCAGTAGCGACACAGAGACGGACAAAGAAACAGGTAGCAGAGGACGACATCGCATTTATAAGAATCGAATGAGGTACAACCTTTTTTTTTCTTTTTTTAATATGAGTATAACACTGAACATGGAAGAAGATATAAAAATTATGACATATTTTTATCAATATTTTATATTAGCAGCTTAATTTTTTTTACATTATTGAAATAGAAAACATCTTAGACAAGCAATAACACATTAATCTTATCTGTAATTTATTATTTTATTACATATTTCATTTCAGTAATTACATGTTTAAAATGTAGCATGTATTTAAGGCTGTTGTCATATAGTACGTTATACGCATGCCCATTAATCTTTTAATTAAAGGTAAATAATTTTTGCTCGTATATATATATCTTAATATTAAATTAGTTGAGAAATAGCATATCAAAGAATGACATACTTAAATTTATCTCACATTATTCTATATGATTTTGTACAATTTTGTTTTATATTATGCAATTGTGTTTTTGTTTCCAATCATGTTTCATATGCTTTCAGCAACATATTTTCGTTTTATCGATGTATTTACTTACTTTTAAAAGAATAAAGAAATAAAAAGTTACTTTAAACAGAAAATTTAATACCCGTACTACGATTAAACTGATAATTTCTATAATAAAAACTTCGTGTACATACACTTCTATATATTTTAAATTAGCTGTCTCATTAGAATTAGTAGACATTACACGATGCTTGTTGAATGCGATCATTAGAAAGGTAATGTCGTTGTTTTGCATGTAGTTGTGGTGGCTCTTCCAAACCAAAATCTTGTCTGGTACAAAGAGACGGAAGCAATGAAAGGCACTGTCATTCCTTCAATTCTGGCAGACAAAACACAAATGTTAATCAACAAAACAGGTAATATTTACAACTGAACGACAGATTGCAAACAAAAAATTTTCCTTTTATCCTTTTGTCAAGGTATATAAACATTTCTTGTTAGCCATTCGTAACATAAGACATAATTACTTTACCCTATTATTATATAACCCATATTATACCCTATTTTATTCTTTATATTGTCAAAACAAGAGTCCAGGCATCAATACCCAAGAGGTAGGTGTTGTCTAGAAATTCATTCAACACTGTGCATTGCTTTTGTGTGTTTATGAGCAATAGTTTCACCGTTTTTTAATATAAATATTAAACAGTCTTCCGCGATTATTTAGAGTACATTTGTCTTTAGACTTTGCTCTGGAGTTGGCATCGGAAAAAGTCAACAAAGTCAGAGCAGGGATAATTTACCATCATCTGGATCCATAAGCGGTATAAGCAATCCGCAAGCTAGCGATGAACGAATTACTCTTATTGTCGACAATACCAGGTAAGTATTTCCAAATGAAACATTCAACACCAGCACAATTGCATCAACGACAAAAATCAACTGATTTTCAGATTTATTGTCGATCCAGCACTGTTCACTGCGCATCCTAATACAATGCTAGGTAGAATGTTCAGTTCGGGTGTCGAATATGCTCAACCAAATGAACGCGGCGAATACGAAGTTGCAGATGGGATATCCGCTATGGTATTTAGAGCTATCCTTGATTATTACAAGGGCGGAGTAATTCGCTGTCCACCAACGGTTGCGGTTCAAGAACTTCGAGAAGCTTGCGACTACCTCCTCGTTCCGTTCGACGCTAGTACAGTGAAATGTCAAAATTTAAGTAAGTAGAGATTATAATGGATTGCAATAGATATTATAATTTACACCCATCTTTTTCGTAAATCCAAAGAGATCATAGTATAGCAACGTATTTAAAATGATCGTGTAAGTGACACGATTGCAACACCTCCATCTATTTTCAACACAGAGTACAAGCACGTTGACGCAACGTTTCTCAAATTATCTAATTGTAACCATTCGTCGTTAAAAACGTGGTTATCGCTTTTCCATATGCGGTATAACGCAGAAAACAATCACAGCCAGCTATGATCGATGATTTGAGAAGCATCGCGTTGACGCGCATCGAATAGCAAGAGCTCTAGAAACTAGACGATTTATTATAGGAGGGTTATTACATGAGTTATCTAACGAAGGCGCACGCTGCCAGTTTGAAGTCTTCCTCGAGGACTTAATATTACCACTGATGGTAAACAGCGCGCGTAGAGGTGACCGTGAATGTCATATTGTCGTTTTACTGGAAGATGATGTCGTCGACTGGGACGAAGAGTATCCTCCGCAAATGGGAGAAGAATATTCGCAAAGTAAGAAGAACATGATGTATCATCTCGTCCGTTTGTTAACCGTGTACTCTTCCATCCGTATATTTTACTAACGCTACGTTTTCTTTTTATCCTGCAGCTGTCAACAGTACCGCGATGTACCGATTCTTCAAGTATATCGAAAACAGAGACGTAGCCAAGCAGGTAATGAAGGAACGTGGTTTAAAAAAGATCCGTTTAGGTATCGAAGGCTATCCAACTTACAAGGAGAAGATCAAGAAGAGAGCGGGTGGACGAGCCGAGGTCATTTACAATTACGTGCAGAGGCCTTTCATTCACATGTCCTGGGAGAAAGAAGAAGCGAAAAGTCGGCACGTCGACTTTCAGTGCGTCAAATCAAAATCTGTGACGAATCTCGCGGAAGCCACTGCCGATCCCGTACTAGACGCTGGCGGAAACCCGATAGGGATTGGTCTTTTGCAACCGTCGGAGCCAGTGTCTCAGCCGGAGATCGTGTTGGCAGTCGGCTCTGATGCCGACGTCGAAGGTGCCATAGGTTTGCTAGCTGATCAAGATCTCGGGTCAGTACCGCCCGACGAGTTACCATGAACGTTCGTTCCGAAATTGAGGCTGAACAAACTACCAAGTATTTACGGATCGCTTTCTTCATGCGTCAATTTCTAATGTTAGTCAGACTCGCTTACCTCACAGTTTCGTTTTATATTGGATAAATCAAGTTGAAAAATCCAAAGTTGATTTTTCCAAAGAGAAAGCTTCGACGTGTTTTACATATTTTTATAAAGTAACCGATATTAGTTAAATAAAATCGCTTACATTCAAACGGTGTTCCGAATAAAGGGAAGCGGCGGGAGAGGAGGTCTTTCGTGGGTTAGGCAGTCTGATATCGACCCAGTCGGAACGATAATACCGTGAAAGTATCGCATCTCGTGGATGTTCACCTAGTATCTTGTGATAGCCTTCGTACGTGGCGTTCAAATTAGTTTAATGATAATCGTTGCGACTTTTTCAATTTTGTATGTAACGTTAAACGTTTCTTATAATAATTACGTGTCAAATATGAACCAATGATTCGTTCGGTATGTATTCACGAAAAGCAGTTTCCCATTTTATACGATTAATAAAGTTGAATACCGTTTCCGAGTCTATCTCTCCTTGTTCTTTGATTATTTTCGAACGAAAACTGTTTTCACGACAAAATTTACCGATTTGCCGCCGATGGCGTCTACCATTAATTTAAAATTAGTTCGGCTGTAGCAATGTAAATATTTCTATTTTTATATTTTTTATATTTAGGACTAATAGACCTACACAGGTTTAAAGTCCGTATATGTTTATTTTTTAATAAACGCCAAACAACAACAAAATTAGTTCGGTATTTTTACCGCTAGATGGCCGACGATTTATCAGCTTTCTTTGCGAAACATAACTAACGAAACTGACTATCTTTGGTCCATTCTATATTTCGTCTGTGGTTGTTTATACAGTAAACTTCGCACGACTTTAATCGAAACTGTTGCCCGAATTCAAATTCCTTTAACAATTCCCGAACAGTGGCAAACAGCACAAAGAGAATGAAGCTATCCCAAGCTTTCGTTGAAACTGATACAATAAATACCAGCTCGTGTAGGTTATGTCTTCGCTCCGAAGTCTGCTTAACGTCAATATTTACCGAGGGAGAAGCGTCCCAATGTTTACGTTCCCGCATTCTAGATTGCTGTCCCGTCACGGTGAGTTACACGAACAAATTTCCTTCGCTATCGTTCAGGCCGACGGTTTCCAAAATTGTTAATATTTTCCCACCACCGAACCGTAAGAAACAAAGGGATTTTCGCGCGAAATATTCGCACGTTCGATTTAAATTCGAAATTAACTCGTCCCGACTGATTTCAGCTGTTCGAAGACAACCGGCTGCCGCAAGCGATTTGCAGCGTGTGCAAAGACCAGGTAGCAGTTACGTACCAGTTTCGCGAGCAATGCAGAAAATCGGAACGGTGGCTTCGATCGCTTTATGGATCCAATTGTTGGAGCGACGAACCGCGCCGCGTCGACACGCCGAGCTGCAAAATCGTTCGAGTAGGTTTGAAAAGCTAGCTTTGAAAGGGAGCGTATTGGAAATGAGAATACTAAAATACTGAATTTATTGTATATATTGTCACGAGCAACCTGTGATCTTGTCAACAATGACATGTTGCTGTTTAGTAAATATTCCAACTCGAATATTGTTTTGCTTCTTCTTCAGGATTGCGGCGTACAAACCGATGAAAGAACAGGAGTATCTATCCATTCGGGGAAAGAAATAGACGATAATCGAAACGCATCTCGTGGAGAAACGATCGTGGAACGCCCATCGCGAGTTAGTCTAATAGAAAAGAAAGAAAGAAAGGAAGAAGCTCTTTTGGCGACGACTCGATCCACGAAGAGGACCGTTGAAGGATCGGGAATCGTTGAGGAGAAAAGGAGCAGGAAGGATGCGACCGTCGCTCATCGATCCCAGCAGAACACGCAAGAGAGTACAATGATCGAACATGTCTATTCGGAGGAGCTCCAGTTTCCAGAGGATACGCGCATCTCGAACAGCACGCATAAAGATAAAGATGGGAATGAAAGCTCTGAAAATCGAGCGAAACCGACCGACGGCGAAACAGGGAAACCGTACCTGTGCGACGTCTGTAGCAAGACGTTCGCCTCCAAGTCCGGATTGCGGTTTCATTTCAAGACACACGGCGGCGCGAAGCCTCACCTGTGCCGGCATTGCGGCAAGGGGTTCGCCATCCCGAGTTACGCGAAAAGGCACGAGCGAACCCACGTGGGCGACAAACGTTTCGTTTGTCATTTTTGTAGCGCCGCGTTCGCCTCCTCGAACGGTCTCAAGTATCACTTGATGTCCCACACCGGCGAGCCGAGTTACCGCTGCGAAACTTGCAGCAAGGCTTTCTATCGTTACAAATACCTCAAAGAGCATATTTTCACCCACACGGGGGAGAAACCGTTCGTTTGTAAAACGTGCGGCTTCGCGTATGGAAATTCTGGCAGCCTGTTCGTTCACGAAAAAAAGTGCAAGGCGAGATTATCGCGCGTCAACGACGAACGCGAAGCCACGGTCGAAGCGTCGAATCGCGACACCGATTTCGGAGATTGATCTTCGCGAGAAGTCACCGTGCGAGAATTTGATTCTTCTCTTATGGAAGTGAAACAGAATGGCAGAGACAGGAGGAAGGCAGCATCGAAGGTAGAAGTTTCCTCTTTATTTCTCGGCATTCGTGACGAGTTATAAATATTGTCTGGTCGCGGGACGAGATTTCTCCGATGCAATGGAATCATTTTTACCATTGTTTATGTTCCCGCGGTGCGAGCGACCATCGACGTGCCTACGACCTACGACGACCTACGATCCTAGGTGAGAGGTAAAAGATACAATAAAAAATTCGTAATTGTACCTTCGCAAATAGATTATCAGTCGATCGAGGGAACGCTTGTAATGAATATAATAATAATAATGCGAACTATTCGTAGTTTGTAACGATATCAGTCACGCGCTTAAAACTAATATAATCTAACACAGTGGTGCACGAAGATGACCCGTAAAATAAAATTGAAAGCAAATACACGATTGTGGTTGTATACTTGTGTTTGTATTTTTAATCTAAAATACCCTGTATACTTTGTTTAGAGTGTATAACCCTTCCAAGAGCACCTCCATTTGTATAAAAACTATTTCCCAATTATGGACGCGAATAGAAACAAAGGCAGAGACCATCCGGAGACTAAAAATTGTTAAATGTATTACGGACCTGCTACAAACTCATCGAAGCTAAATTAAAAAGCCAGTAGAAAGTAAGCAAGGACTCGAATAAACTTTTAACCCATTGCACTCGAGAGGTGACTCTCAGTCACCGCTAGGTTTTCTTTAGGTTTAATTTCGTTGGAACTCGAAGTGTCGATAAAACGATTGTCGTTGAGCCAAAGGTGACCTGATTCTCAAATCTCAAATCAAGCTTAGCACTCGTGACAATAGAATGCTAAGAAAGCATCTCGTGCGCAAAGGGTTAAATATATAATTTTCAATAAATTCGATATTCACGTTAAATATAAATATATTAGTTTCTTCCCATCTTAGCCCCAAAGTTCGAACCGTACAAACTACCGTTTTACTTTATTTGTTTCAGTATCGAGAGAGGCGCACCACTGACCTAACGCAACGTAATTTTAAAGTCTTTGGCATCGCGAAGAGAGATTCGACGAACGAGCGCTACCGCGATCGCCGACAATTCGAGTTTCTGCGGACGGACATCTCCGAAGAAGCGATCGACATCCATTGGTTGGTGTCGGAACGAAACCAAGTCAACCCTAAGGAATACTTCCCGTTGAGATTGGCGTGCTGGCAGCGACTGAACCACCAGCCGCCGTGATAGTTGCCGGCGCAGTGAGACTTGCTGGCGTCCATGTCGCGGTCCTTGGCGCTAAAAGCCATTCCGTTTTGGTAGGACAACGCGTCCGTGGCGTTTCCAGCGTATCCGTCCACGCGCAGCCTGTACCCGGTAGCCGCCGAGTCGATCTCGAACGATTCGTACTCGGCGCGCCAACGTTCCCCGTAGATATCCAACATGTCGACGCGCAACCTGGTGCAATTATCTCGAGTGAGCTCGTGGAGAAGCTCGTTGCCGATCCAGTATTCGCCGACGGGGGAACCGAAACCGAGAGAGTAATCGTTCCAAGTGCGATCGAAATCGAGCGCGCCGTCTCGACGCCGCGCCACCACCGTCCAGCCGTCCCGACAGTAAACCAACATCGGCTTCCGGGACCGGCCAGCTTCCAAAAGCCTCAACCCGTCCCTGGCCGGCTGGTCCGTCGATCGATCCTCGCAGTTTTCAGGCAAACTGTTCACGATCAAATGGTACTGGTCATCCAGCTTCTCCAGTTCGAGTTCGAGCTTCAGCGCGTCGGAGGACGAAGACGACGGGAATCGATCGGCGTCTTCCGAGCACGTGACGTTCAGCCGATCGATCGCTTCCTGTTGACCGTCGCTCCTCTCTTGGAGCTTCGAAGCACTCACGCTCAGAGCTTGAACGGCGCGACGCAGATTGCTCAACTCCTCTCTGGTCAACGAGAGCTCTGCCCCTTTCCTAGCCGCGTTCACGCCTAACCGAACCAGTTCCCGCTTCGTTTCCGAGTTGTTTTTCTCGACCGCCTCTCCAAGAACTCGCAACGAGTCGATCAGCTGCAGACCAACCGATTCGCCGATGGTTCTCGCCGACACCGCATCCTCGGTGACGTTCGAAAGTCGTCCGGACAACTCGGCCTGGCTCTTCTCCAAACTTTTCATTCGTTTGTTCAGGATCAACGGCCATTCCTTCTTTTCGTAGGCCAGGCGTTTCTCGAGCAAGACTCGTCGCTGCGCGAGCAGAGAGACCTTGTGTTCCAGGTTCTTCAGACGTTCTTCGGTCCGCATTCGGTGTTCCTCGATTCGTCTCGAGTAGCCGTGCCTCCTGGAGAGCCGGCGCCGAAACGACGTCGAGCTGCGTTCCGTATCGAACCTTTTGCTATCCTCTTCCGTGGCTGTACTCGAGGACGACGCGACCTCGCCTTCCGAATTCTTCTCTCCTCGATGGCCAATCGAATTTCCCGAATCGCCGGAAGGCAATTCGCATCCAAGAGACTTCACCTCGACTTGAACCGCGCTCAACTGAAACGGAAACATCGAGGGATATATTTATATCGATATTTCCTAAACGCTGTCAAACGATTATCAACGCGAGTGTAACGTAACGCGGTTGTTTGTCATGATGCGCGTCATCGAGACCGATAACCGGTTGTTCAGCTCATTGCTCCAAAATTGCGAGAGCAACTCTAGATACGTATCAAATTTCCCTGACGTTGGACCGAGCCGTGGGGAACAGTGTAGTGACCACCTTCGCTCCATTAGATTTTTATCTACGGTGGAAATTAACCCTTTGCACTCGAGGCCTTTTTTCTGGTATCTGAGAATAAGATCATCTTTATCTCCGACAATCATTTTATCGATACTTCGAGCTCCAAAGAAATTATACCTAAAGAAACATTAGGTATCATAGATTTGCTGCGTGAAACTTAATGATAACTGGGAGTCACCTCTCGAGTGCAAAGGGTTAAAACACGTTCATCCGCCGTAATCTCACAACGGCACGGGATACGATGAATTGCCGCAGCATACGAGACTCAAGTAAACAATAATATTTATTATTTCATTTTGGCCCGATGTTTCTCCGAAAGAATTGCAACCTAATCGTTTAAACTAATTAGACGCGGGTAATCCATGATCCGATTACGCGTAAAATGTTTAAAAGGTGGATACCGTTTTTCTTTTTACTCCCGACCACGATTCTACGAAAATTCGCTTATGCGCAGCGTTCAAAAGAGAGGAGTGAACACGCCAGCTGGCCCATCCAGCTGGTTACGCGCTCGAGCCCGGCAGATGCAGCTGTCACGGTCGCGCCCGATGCTGCCCAGCCTCGAATACCAAACCAGCGGCCTTCGATTATTTCCGTTGAACGAACGATAAACAAGTAAGTCGTTTTTCCGAAAGAAAGACTCGTTTTGTTCTCTAAAATCGTCCGATTTCATTCAGAACCTTTGATTATTTCTCTCGTATCTTTTTCGTACCTTTCGAGGTGCGCAAATCTACAGATGTAGGAGCTAAAAACGAAACGGAACGAGTGCATATCCCATCACGACGACGAGTGGAAGGAAACGTCGGTAAAACTCGCAAGGAACGGAATGCGAAGTAGCGACAGAGAGGAAATCGACGGGGAAGGGCGAGCAAGCACGGCGGTAGAAATTAATACTGGCAGCAGAGCGAATCGCGGAGGGGATGTGAAAAGGCAGCTGCGTAGCGACGCGAAGGGCCCACCGAATCGTTCCACCTCGGAACGAGTCACAGGTGTTTGCGTTTTCTGCCCGTATCGTAGAATTTATCGCGCTGTATCGAAAACGACAACCGCCCGCGTCGGGCGTGCTCGCTCGAATTACGTTTCTGCCGGTTTCTGCGTCTCTCGGCCTCGCGTCGCGCGACGTTATCGCGAGCTGAGCCGTCCGAAGGCAGCGGAGGAGAGGGAGGGGAAAAAAAAGAAGAGAGACGAAGAAAACGCGAAATCGAGGCAGATGCGCGTTCCATCGGGCACAAGCAGGTGGACAGAGAGATAAGAATGGCGGGGAAAAAAGGAAAAACGCGACTAGAGGGAAAGTAACGCGGCTTGGTAGGGATCGAAAAGGGACGGCAGAGAGCGACGAAAGCGGACGGTACCTGACTGGCGATGTCGGCGCAGGTGCGAGAGAGCTGACCGAACCGTTCTTTCACCGCCACGATGTCCACGCGAATCGTGCCGAGGACCGCCTCGATCTTGGCCATCCTACCGCCGAGATTTCGAACGCCTCTTCCAACGGCGGCGACGTCGCCTTTCAGCAGAGCCAGCTCGCCTCTCATCCTGGACCTCTCCGCGAGCTCCTCGCTGGCGTTTCTCGTTCTGAGGACCTCCGCGACTTCCCCTTGCAGCTCGGTCACGGCGCTTCCTAGCCACCGTACTCGCAGCCTCTCGTTCTTCGCCTCGTTTCCGTTCCCGCCGCGAAAAGCGTTCACTTCTTTCCTGATGGCAAAAGACACTCGTTAACACGCGAAAAACGATAATTAAAGTACTTGTATAAAGGTGAACTGGAAAGTAATGTCGTTTTTCCAATTTTAAATACTTGTTTATCATTCATCAGCTCGTTGAGCTTTATCTGGTATCCAAAATTTGCACTCTAGGTGACAAAAGATAAGGAGGCCGGTTACATGATTGATCAGGAATAGAAATTCGTTATAAATTTCTTTGAATTTAATGTAGAAGAGAGATGTTACTTTTCAGTCTACCCCCTTCGGTCCAATATAAAGACCGAAATATAAAGACCGAAATATGAAGGTGCGACCCTTGAGGAAGGGTAACTTGCTACTATCGAAGGCCCTTCGTGATTCTTTCTTTCACAAAGTAACGCGTTACGTAGAAACTGGCGAATATACTCTTATTCGAAACAATTACCTGAGTTGTTTCACTTCATTCTTCAGGACAAACAACTCGGTGTTCTTCTCCATGGCGCGCTTCAAGCTTCCTTCGAGGGCATTGTAATCCTGCTGCCGATGGTCCAGAAGAGCGTTCACTTGCTCCCGCAGAGATCGGATCTCGTCGGCGATGTTCTCGTCGGCGCGAGTTTTACTCTGCGCGACAACGACAACTAACAGCGCCCGAAACAACCACCTCTTCCCGGTCATCTTTTCGACCGGAGTCCAGCTAAACGGGAAAACCACCGTCGAACGATCTACTAAATAATAGAAAACTACCGTTCGCTTCTGAATTATTTACGAATTATTCGCGTATTATTTACGAATTTTAAACGCTTCTCGTCCAGCTCGCGTCGTTCCTGTGCGAAATCGAGCGCACGCGGTGTTCCACCACCGAAAGCTCACTGGCCCGATCGAATGCCGCCCCACCAGTTTTATAACCTCCTCTCACACTTTCCGTAAATGGTCGGGGGGCAAAATGGGCCCAACCCAAGGCGCAGGTGCGTTCGGCAACGGCCTGGAACCACTACTACCGCGTTGCCCCTGCATTGTCTCGTGCCTGCAAGCTGCGCCCCCGATACCGATACTCGTACCGCACGTGTTCCATTCCCCCTTCGTCGATCCTTCGCGGCTATTCTTTTTTTCTTTTCTCCATCTCCACCGCGAAATTCCTCTCATTACGCCTTCACGCTTCTTTCGCGCAGGTTGCACAATTTTCAAATAATTCTTTGATACGCTAATCATGAACCATTTCCGTTATCCAATCGTTGGGATTTCTAGTAGCAATTTGTAAATACCAGTAATTCGTATTTAGGCTGCTCTTTATTTTGATGCACCAAAAATTATGAACTTTTGTTTGCACCATAGTTTTTGATGTAATTACCTAATTAACCACTAATTAACCAATGGCGTCGTATTAACTAGCTAAATACGTCGAAAATGTTCAACTTTGGATTCCTAACATTTTAACTTACATTTTTGTAATCTGGGCATCAAACACTACTGAACGGTACAAAAGAAAGTTCATAATTTTTGGTGGCCCAAAGTAAAGTTTAACCTCTGATAGTAAGTTGTACCAATAATTTGTATTTATAAAGGGCCATTGTTTAAGAGCGAGCCTGTAAACCGTCGGGCCGAAACGTGGTACATCAAATCCTGACTACCGTCAGGCGAATAAACGAGCGATAGAATGAAAGCAGAATATGCCAAATTGAAGCGTTTTACGATACCAAGGGCGCCTCTTGTTCGAATTAGTTACGTTGAGATTGTTTTACGGGAATTAATGAAATCACACCGACCTTAGGTCCCGGTTTCTGTTGGACACCATTGAAAGAATATAACGAAACGGGGCTCGCGATCGTCGACAGCTCGAGATCTTAATTATGCGTCGATAATACTAGAAATTGCTTGCTTAGGAGATAGTTTTTACGGGAACGGGGAAGTATACGCATAAACGAGTCCCACTGCGTAAGGTCAATAATTTATTGAAAACAACTTGTTCCCTGACGAGACCTAGAGTTATATATATATGTATATATATATATTTTTTTTTTAAGGAAGTACGCGCGTGGTTCTATTTTTTTGAGTACGACACGATCATAATGTATGGATCGTAGTTATCGGTGTCGCGAGCGCGGCACGGTACAAAGAGACGTTCGTCGACGCTCGAACGTGTTGTCACCTAAAATGATTATTACGTTAAGAAATTCCCTGTCGACAAATAAATTTGGAAGAAAGTTGCATGCATAGACAACTAATTTTAATCTAATCCCTCTTATCCGTCGCTACGTTTACTCCTTCGTCGAAAATAAGAAACAACATCACACGGTTTCCTGTCTATCGCGTAAACGACACACTTTCGCGAACGCAAGATCGACGACGAAAAACTGCATGTAAAAACTGCAACGACTCCGGCAATCTGTGTATTCTACTTGGTAGAACACGGGCGATCGTCGCGGCAACCACCCTCTACGACGTAGACGGGTCGACGCAACCGTTGGCACAACGTGTTTCGATAAAATTTCAACCGGTTTTTCGTTTCTTATCGAGTAAAATCTTATGTACAGAAATAATAAAAATACATTTGTTCGAATCCAACGGCCTTCTATATAGTTTTCTCTAAACTCGTGCTAACGCGCGATACGTTATATATTAAATGGCACTCTCTTTCTTTTCCCCGGCTCGACGAATCGAGTCTCGAAAATTCCGTAAAAATTCCACGCGTGCGCGCCGACGATAAGCAACGCGAAAGTATCGCGTTACCGTTCGTAAGGGTCGCTACTGGCCTTACTTGAGTGTCTTCCTCGAACGCATGCACGGTATCGACGCGTTGATCCGCCGCGTGTGTCCAATTGGACGTGCACTTACGTGGGTTCAAGAAGGGGATAAAAATTCCTTACGGCGATTAACGCGTTAAATAAGATCGTACGTCGGAGAGACGACGCTAGAACGGAACCCAACGTTTTTGACTTAAGTTTGCGCCGATCCGTAAGTTCCTGTCGGTGGACGATACAGCTTTGGAAGAGTCAATATTTGCAAGCTGTTGAACGCGTACTTTCGGATACCGATGTTCTTCCAGGTGTTCTCTCGTCGGCAGCCCTCGCTGAAATAAAAAAAACAAGTTACTCGAGCGAACCGTTTCAAATGCCTCGGGCTGTATTTGAAATTACTCGAGGAAGAAAATTAACCTTCGCATGCAGTCGAGAGCTCTCGGGTATTCGTGCTCGGCCAGATGGTACTCGCTCGTCAGTATGTTTACTTGCTCGAGAGTAATCGACATGCCTGTGCGATCCTTGGCGCTCTTGCAACTGGTGAACCTCAAGCCGCGCATCCTTCGACAGATTTGCGAGGACAGCTGCAAGATTTCGACGTTCTTGTTCACTCTAGCCTGAACGCTCGTCTTCAGATTGGTCATCAGGTCCGCCAACGTTTGACCGAGCGCCGATCTCGAGCCGACTATGGTGCACAAACACAACGCAACACCGGTTTATAACAAACGCAGACGTACGTGCGGATATCGCGCGACGCGAATCGAGGAACGAAAGCTTACGTCGAGTCGACGATGTTTCCGTCGGTAAGCTGAGCTTCTTGAATCGCAGATAGTATTCGTTCAATCTGTCGAAATTGTCCATGTTGCTCTTTTCCTGGGGTTTCGTTGTTCCCAGGCTCTCCGCCAGGGAGGCCATTTCGTTGATACCGACGTTGAAGAAGACAGGAGTAACATTAAAGGAGATGGTTTGTCTGGACGAGGGAACCAACGGTAGCAGAGAATAAATCGCATCCGGCACTGGAAGCATCACCGTCAACGCGGCACGGGATCCAAGCACTCTTGGCAATGGCATCTGAAGCAGCGGGACGTTGGAGTTTCCTTCGAGCCTGAACAGCAACCAATCGGAGTAAATTGGACGACAAGTGTAATCGTAATTGACGAATGCGATTAAGAAAATTATAATCTGTAATTGATAGGCTGCGGATCTTTATGCATTTATAGGAAATTCGAACGCGCAAGAAACTACAAAATTTGAAAGTAAAGTTCATATTATAATATTTGCGGAATAAAATAAATTCCTATTTAGGTTCAATTTTTGTAGACACGTTCGCGAAGATTTTATTAACCGACTTCGAAAAGGAGGAGGTTACTCAATTCGACATGTATATTTTTTTTTTCTTTTTTGCATAAAGATTCGCAGTCTAGTAATTAATGTCTCGGTCTACCTCGATTGAATTCCGCATCTGGTCAAGGTAAACGTTACGGTGTGCATATCTTCCACTGCCACGGCCATGTCTCCCCACATGTCTATCTCGTCTCCGTAATAACTAAGAAGCCCTTCGAACGAGACCAGAGGACCTAGGGTGGTTAAAATTAAAAGAAACATGGGATCGGGCCTTTGACACCAAAGCTTCGCCATTATGCCTGATACCAAGCTGGTCAACTGAAAGCATAATAAAAATATAAGTAAATATTTATATATCCTATACGAATCGAACTCTCGAAACTTACCGCTTGGCTGAAGCACACGTCTCGTCTGTACCGAACGTTGCAAGCACGTTGAGCCATTTTCGCGTCCTCTTGCACTCTGAATACCGAATGGGTCAATCTAGCGGTTTTCAGAAGTCCGTCCATAGCTTGCCGAAGCTTCTTCATGCTTGGCCTGAGCTCGCTCGTCCAGTCGACGATCGACGCGAAATCTAGTCCCTCCGTGAACTTGTTTCTCTGTCCCGAGTTGCTTTTTATTACTCTCGTCATCGAGTCGACTGCCTGGCACACTTGAAGTAAACGAAAAGAAGACAGCGAATAAAGTTAGCTCGATAAACGACGGGTATCGTAACGAACGCGTGGTCGCATCTTACCTTCTTTGGCTTTCGAGAAGGCTGGCATCGTTTTCTCCGAGCTCGGGCTCGGCTGTTGTCGCGAGACGATACGATTTTCCACGCTCTCGAGAAGCTTGCTCGACTCGTCGTTTTTCGCGTCGTTTTTCGGCTGGATGGTCACGACTTCCGTACTTTTGTTACGATTGTTCGGAACGCATCCTTTCAGGCTGTGCGACCTCCCAACGGAGTTTTTGCTACGTAAACGCACCGCCGGGCTGCTGCACCTTCCGCAGAGAAACTTGACTTTCGATACCAAACACATCACGCTCGCCTCGATGTTCAACTGCGTCAGATCCCAAGGTTCTGGTTCGTCCGTGGGCTTGTAATAATTCGCCGACGGCGAGTTGCACATTTTTTGAGTATCCAAGAACCGCTTGCACGAATCAATCTCGCCTTTGATTCCCTCCCTCTCTTCGTTGTCCTCGAGTTCGTTGACGACAATGTTATCGTTCGCATTGTCGTTATCGTCGTTGTCATTATCGTTGTCATTGTCATCGGCAGCGGTTCGACTTTGACCGACACCGGGAACAGAGTGATTCGTTTCCGTGCACGTTCCGATTTCCGTTTCCTTGCTGGTGTCGTTCTCGACTCCCGGGAAAAGTACGAAGTTTTCCTCGGCCGCCGCGTCTTCGTTACCAATAGTACTAATATGCTTCGCTCGTTCGCGGTCGCGTTCCCGATCGTTTTTCAGAGGAAACGTCGCGTAACTGTTCTTCTCGTTTTCCTTCATCCATATATCCTTCACGCACTCCGGAGTATCGGGCGTGACGAAATCGTCGAAATCCGGGCTCTTCAGATCGAAATTCAGTTGTTGAGTGATCCGTTTGAAAGGGGACAAGGACTGATTCGCTTTGAAATCTAGGTTGAGGGTGTCTTCGTTCGCGTCATCGGGAACCTTGGCTACCTTGTATTCTTCGAGAAACGTTAACGCTTCCTCGACCAAACCGGGATCCCAGAGACTAAGAAGAATCCTGGTTTTCGTGATCATGTCCTCGCAGATCGGCAACATTCCGCTGGTTTGTTTCTCTTTCGCGAGCTTCATCAAAGCACGCATCGCGTCGACGACGTCCCGCCGGAGTTGCTTGATCGCTTGAATCGCGTCGTGCGCCATCGTTATCTTCGACGTTCCTTGATACAACTGGGTACCTCGGGTCGGCGATTCCTTCAAAGCTTGCACCAATCTGAAACATCGTCTCGTACTACTACTACTACTAAATAATACACCGATAATTACCTAATAAGACCACCGTTTTTGCTTTTGTGCGAATGCGCGGTAAACGCCCCAACGGTTATAAAGTCGTAGAATCCGCATTTGTTCAGGGTGTCGTTATGGACCCACATTCTCTGGAGGTGCAAGTTCAGTGGCGCGAACTCCAGAGTTCTATCGTTTTTGCGCGACGACCTTTTGAAATAACTCCCTGAAAAAGAATACAAGATAGAGGTACGAAAGGCAGCGAAGGAGGAACGAAACATCGGTCTTTACCTTTAAAGGCAGCCAAATTCTCTTTAGCCTGCGAATAGAGGTGCAAGAGATGCAGGTGACGATCGAGCAATTCGATTTGCTTAGTGTGCCAAGGTTCTCGTAGTTCGCCCATACCGGCCACCTCTTGCAGCAATTCCTTCTCTTCGTGAATCCAAATTGCCCTGAAGAGAGTTTTCGAGGCATTAGTTCAAATTTGCGATCGCAGTGATTTATACGTTTATTATACGGCGACATCACTCACAGTAAGTGTTGCGGAAATTGAAAACAAAGTTTACTTTCGGCCATGATCTCGTGGACGCAGATATCCCCGCCCAACCCGGAGTGAAACCTGAAACGGTGACATTGCAGAGACTGCGTCAAGGCGACACGGAACGTTTTCGCATTAGTCGCAGAAATATACCTATAAGTTTGCATGTATGGATTGGCGAAAAGAAGCTTGAGTTGTCCTTGATGCGGCAATTTGATTTTTGTTCCCAGCCGAGGTGGCAATGATTGCGAACGCCTGTGCGAGAGTATCTGTCGAGAAAGAGCAAGCGGGTGAGCATGCGAGAGAGAAGGTCCCAAACTAGGATGCATCCTTGATGAAAGCAGTATCGACTATAACCTATCGATGCAGCGAATTCTCACCTGTTGATTCGGACCTGAGATAGGTTCCTTCGACGGAGTGCTCTCCGTGCTGTTCCCTTTGTCCTCCGCCTCTAGATTCCATACGTTGATCGTTAAAAAGCCCACGGTCGTCGTTTTCGCCGACTTCAACGGTATCCTTAACCTAAAATCGTTCGATCGCTAGTCAAAAACGCGATAGCTCGGCGAACGTCGAGACATAGATCGGAGGAGACAATTTCGAAACGAGAGTCGCTAGAATTACCTGGGAGTATCTTGAACCGCGCTCAAAGTCACGATCACGCTTCCTATCGGCGTCGCTGTTTGACTCACGCGTTCCCTAACATCGTACGCCGTTATCCTCGCTTTCGTTCCCGTGGTCAGCCCGTCGCTGGCTCTGAAGCTCACGGTCGTTAGGAAACCGGGATTGCTGCTTCGCTGTGAAAACGGATGAGCCATTTAATAATCTTTTAAATCTATTACAACTATCGGGTGGTAGTGAAAAGTGTAGATGAAAGTGTACGAGCTCACCTCCACTACTTCCGTTTTCGCGTACTTGATCCACGTCTTGGAACCTTTCGTCTGAACGTCCACCTCCAGGACTGGATTAGGCGGCCGACCGTGGCCGTCGCAAAGGAGGTTGTCGCACGCCAACGACATCTCGCACATCGGTATCTCGGCGGGATCTGAAACGTGTATACATCAAAATCTCTTTCGCCGTGCTCGATACAGTTCTCATGTACATTAAAATAAACAAGTCCGAAGGGACGAGCGCACTCGTAAACAATGCCATCTGATCCAACATGAAGTTAATTACGTCAGTGATGCCAGCCGGGCCTTAAAACTTATCAAATCTTGTAGTTTTTGATCTGAAAAGTCCGAAAATGCAAGTTAAAAGTTTAGAAAACCAATAGTTTGGAAGATACGAGTACATAAAGAAGCGTTTTCAGTGACTTTTCAGGTCAAAAACTACAAGATTTGATAAGTTTTAACCATAACAAAATGGGCCCCTGAGCCAAAGTTCAGCCAGATAGGTGAACATATAAATAATAAAGACGATCTATTCATGATTTCGCGCTCATAACCACGACGATGACCATAGTTCATTCATAGACCACCCTATTACGAGATACGAATGAGTATACTCGTATACAGTTATCGTAACTATAATTCCATTCAAATTTATCCCATATCTGGCTTCGAGCGAACAAAATCGCCAACCTGCCGAAATCCCACGTTGCAGCCGCAACATTTGTATGTCCGTGTCCTGTTTGTGCCCGCTGAACGCCTCTATTCGTTGCCGCAACGCCAGCAACTGACTCCGCATGCACTCGTAGCTGGCCAATTGAAGAGCTTGCAGCCAACTGTCTCTCTCTTCGGCCGAGTTCGCCCCCAACGCTTGAAACAAACCTCCGTCGAAAACTAAAACACAAAGCAGAAGACTCTATTACTCTTCTCTCCACTCCGTTTAGTTGCCGCGAGAAAAATGGGAGAAAGAAGCTTACCTATGCTGAATCCATAGGGAATATGATTGCTCGGTTGCTCCACCCGAACGAAGCATTGCTCGAGTATTATTACTCCCAGTGGTTCCGACCACTGCTCCCGCGACTTGAAATAAAACAGCAGGTTCCCCCGTAATCTGCACCATCTCTCCAAACTTACTGTCCAACAAAAGAGGCAACGTTCGTTTGTTACTTTCTCGGTGATACATGCGCAAGAAATTATCGATAAGAAGAACATATCGATAAGAGGAACTCAATGGCGCACCCAAGAGATTATATTATACTCGGTCAGTGCTACTCGTACAGCAACAAATTTAAAATAAAATTAAGAAGAAAAGAAAATAAGAGGTTAACATTGAAAGTAACAGGAATGTTAATAAAATAATTAATAAAATAAATATATGCAGTTTTATTTCGAATTGCTTCCTGCACGAATACTTGTTACTAGACCGGGGATTTTTACGCATTTATAGAAAACAGCAACAAATTATAGAATGGACGTAGCAGCCA
>NC_071977.1:30556934-30560398 GCF_026283585.1 Hylaeus volcanicus
ACGTATACAAGGATTTTATTTTTCATAAAGGTCCGCGGTGTAATTATGACACCGACTGTACACGAATAACGTTTCTCCAAGTTTTGTCAAATATCGGAAATTATTCCGTTTGTCTCCGTTAACTTTTAGTTCTCGCTAAATCGTTGAGTGCGTCATTGACCCATCTCCTCGACGATAAAAGAAAAAAAAAAAAACAAAATACGCGAGGGAGAACGCCAGATGTGAGTGCATCCGATTCCTGGTCGTTCGAGTATACACTCGTTTATGCATGCATGAGTTGTGTGGGAATGTAACCGTTACAAGGGGAGAATCAAAGGGAAAAGGAAGCGTTAGAAAGGTCTCGACGAAACGGAGACCTCTTGACCTTTCTCCAAACCGTCAGGGTCAAGCGGCGCGTTTGCGTCGCTACGAGAGTATCAAAATTATCAAAAGTATCAAAATTATCATCCGTGGCTCGAAAGGAAATCGGTCAGGTGCGCGCCACAGATAAGGAAACTATTATCTACAAGGCAGTTTCTACGAGAGCTTGCGACAGGGCCGACGATAAACGCACACCATGCAATTACATAAAGTTGTTCAACAAGCGTGCGTAAAATTCGAATCACGGTGATCGAAAACATGCCAGACACCGTCGCGTACGTCTACTCGTGCAAAACATGCTCTTCCGTATTTCCGCGTATCTCTTTCCCCGAATTGTTTTTCTCGTATCGAGAATACTTGAAAGCGCGAAGCGATTCGCCGCTCCAACGTTGCTTGCGACCCCCGATGCATTACAGTTTGCGGCGTTGGTAAGCGTGTTAATCGCGATGGATCGAGTTAAGACAGGTGAGGGGCGGGGGGAACGATCTTGGGCGCAGGGGGGAGGGAAAAAAAAGAAACAAAAAAACTCGAATGTACCTTTACTCGTACTGGCTGTAACGCAACTGAAGTCTCGCAGTGTCTTATGCGTTTTTCCCTTTTGAAATTTGTTGTCAGATTGTTTACCTGTACCTGCAAATTACACGTAGCTACGGGTAGCTTTTAATTTGCCCGAAATTGTGAATGCGGTCGGACGTCGTAAATAAGCTCGCAAGCCCGCGATCCGTGTAACAGCTGCGCATTTCTTTTAGTCGTTCGTTATTACGACGTAACTGCCACCCTGCATGCCCTGCTATTTCACAATTAATAAAACGGATTAAATTCTATGGGCCAAACAGGAATCCGAGATTTGTCCTCTTTATCGAAAGGGAACGATTGAATCTAGAGACGCGATAGCGTTTCGACGCCAAATTCGCGAAGAATTATAAAGCCACCCCGTATATAACGTGGCGCTGTCGCGTATCTTTTACTCGTAAAACAGCGACTCCGACCTAACCTGAAACTTTCTTCGTGAATATCTCATCACGGCTGCAATATTTTCGAAATTTAAAGCCATCTTTCGGCCGCACTTTACTTTGCCGGACCTAAAATTTTTAATTTTCTTTCAAACAATCCTGTAGATTTTGTCGAGCAAAATCTGGAAATGCTAGTTTTAAGACGATGAATTTACTAATTCAGAAGTTATGAGCAGTTAAAAGTGGCATTTTACCGTATTTGACTGACACTTTCGACGCCATATTGTCTTGAAGCCATACCCCGTCGGTAAAACAGATTCTCGGTGGTGCCGGACTACATTACGCACTACTTTTATATCATTATACCTACTTTTGAAAAATGCCATTTTTGGAATTAACAGAGTTGGTTTGAGCCTATATTTTCGGGATTTTTTCTAGAATACGAAATTCAACTTTTAATTTCTGAACCAGTGGATTCCTCGCCCGAAAACTAACATTTTCGGATTCCACTCGCCGAAATCTACAGGATCGTGTAAAAGAAACTTAAAAATTTTAGGTCCGCCAAAGTAAAGTTTAACCAACGAAGTTATATCGGGGAACGAAGGAATCCCAAAATTGTCAGTCCGCCTTTACCCCGTTTCTTTTGTTCGACTCGGATCAAATATTCGTTCTCATGGAACGACGCGAGGCCTCGTTAGGGCCGCTCGTAGCCGGAAGAATGCAACCCACGTTATTTCGTTATCTGGTATTCGGCAAGAAAAGGGAATCGGTCGCAAACGATGTCCACACCGCGAACTCCGCAGCAAGTCCGACTCGGTGAGCCTCGGTCGATCGTCGCAGATACGAAGGCATGCTCGAGATGCGTCGACATATTTCGAAAACAAAAATAGAAACACAATCGACGGTTCTACAAAGTCGAAGATACGAGCTACGATAAGTCTAGGCCTTCGACAAACGTCGTATACTGTATAGAGTGTATCTACGATTATAAGACATCCCGACGTTCACGGGTCTACTGAGTAGACTCTACTCGAGGTTTGATAAATCTGCTTCACCGTAAAATCGGAATAGTAACAACAATGACAGTAGAGTGTATCAAAACAAACTAACAACCTCGAGCAAGGATTGGAATATTCTATTCGGGATGTTTCGTAGCTTCGACACCCTATACATCGTAGGTTTGCACGAGGTCGACAAATTCTTCGTAAATAATGAGAAAATCGTTTCTACGCGTTTCACCTTTTGAAGGACAGAGACGTCGACGCTCGTCGGTTCGTCGATACTCGCGAATATTTGTATCGTCGAACGCGAATTCGTTGACGGCCGAAAATTCGCGTATAAAAGAACGTATCGGTTGACGATAAAGATGCGGGCGGGCTCGCGAGAATCGCGAACGTAGACGAGCGTCGGGGTAACGAATGCCGCGGCTTCGTAGCAAATGATGGGCTCTACATTAAACAGAAAACGAAGAATTTGCGTGTCACGTGAGTTTATTTTTCAAGGATTCAAACATGTACAACGTAGATAAAGGAGAAGAAACATGCGTTTGCCTGTGTGGCGATATACATGTAGGTAGAATTATTCATTCGATCGAAATAGGCGACCAGCCGCGCTAGTATCGCTCGTATTTGCCAAGGATTAGGTCACTCACTCTCAGTTCTGCGAAAGAAGCCTTCTTGTCGCTCGCGTACGTACAATATACCCTCCTTCTCGAATTTCTGCGAAGGTTGCGTGGCCAAAGTCAGCAATTCCTGCTTGTTGAATCGCATCTCGAAAGACGGCCGCTGGTTACACCCACGTTACTCGTGACAATCCACGTTACGTAGCTTTCTTTGTCTTCATCTGTCAAGAAGTAGACGATTAGCGACACGTGGGCCGTATACGTTTACGCGCTACATGATATTCGCCGAGCAACAAACAAACGAGCACAGGACGAAACGTATTAGTCTCCGGTTACGCGAAACGCGCCTGTCACATCGAATCTATGAGATCTCTAACCTATTCCTTCCTACGCGTCTTGCGCCTTGCGATTCTCTCCTCCGCCTTCTCGCTCTCTCTCTCCACCGCCTTCTCGCTCTCTCTCTCCTCCGCCTTCTCGCTCTCGCTCTCTCTCTCTCTCTCTCTCTCTCTCTCTCTCTCTCTCTCTCTCTC
>NC_071977.1:30560408-30600501 GCF_026283585.1 Hylaeus volcanicus
CTCTCTCTCTCTCTCTCTCTCTCTCTCTCTCTCTCTCTCTCTCTCTCTCTCTCTCTCTCTCTCTCTCTCTCTCTCTCTCTCGGTCCCTCTCGCGACGACCTCTCGTTTATCCTCTTCTCGCTCGATCACTTTTTCACCGATACCTCTCGTAACTTTTTCCCTTCTCGTTATCTCGCGCGGGGAATCGACGAATGCCAGCGACTGTCAACGAACGCGAAACTCTATCCAACTCTGTCGTTGAAAACGAGCGACAAGGGTGGAGAAATGATTGCACGGGAACGCGATATCGTGGATGAATCTGGTGCACTGCTCCGCAACGAACCTTCGTGGTCAAAGTATGGTTCGGTGTCCTTTCGAAAATTACTTTCGAGGCCCTTCTCCTCTCGGTAATTCGTTCCGACGAACACATTTCGCGTCTTGATTCAGATCGTTACCGAAACAACTTGAAACAACTATCGTTAACCCGAAACAACTTTAAAGCGGCGCGTTGCAACGACTCGTTGTCGCGTAGACGTTAAACGGGAGTACATGTTCGCTGGCGAACACGCATCCACGAAAGTATAGAAACGCGATAGTTATCGCGCTAAAATAATCGAAACAACGGTCTGTACAAGCTAAACGAACGTGTGTCGCGTTTTACATGGTTTTATATCGCGCAACAAAGGATACCGATAACTTGAATGGTAAAGCGAGCAATCACGGACATTACTGTCACGCCGGATCGTTCGGCGTCGGTTTTTTTTCGAGCATTTCCGAATGTCTCCGAACAACTTCGAGCGCTGCCGACCATTTCTGCTGATTTCTGCGCAATGTCGGTAACGTCGATAAGTATCGGCGCGTCTAGGTTAGGTTGGATTTTACCAACGGATAGATCGAGAATGCCGTGGACATTTGTCGTTATTTATGTTGACGAATGTTTTCCATTCCAATCCATTTAGTTCAAGCTCATTTTCAAGCTGCTTCTCTGTCGATGTTACGAACACCTTCGAGAAGCCTGCTGACCACTGCTGATCGGCTATACTGAGCATTCATATGATATTGATGTATAAAACGAAAGACCAAGAGGTTCATATCAGTTCAAACTGTGTATCGAATCAAAGGATCGTGAACATGGAGTCGTTTCTCTCCGCATCGAGAGTCGCTTTGGTAAATTTGATTTTGGTTCTTTTTCTAATCCATGAAGAGTCGCGTATTAGTTGGAAATTTTTTTTACGGTGTTCAAGTTTGTTTATCGAACATACGTACATAGGTTATTGGTGTAAAAATTAATACATTTATTTGCCGTCATCAACTCACTTTAACTCATCAAACATTTTATGTTTTATTTCGTAATTATACAAAATTCTGTAAACCCGTTTAATCGGACATCTCCTTTCTCTTCTTCTTGTTTTTATAGTGTTTTATTTTATTTTCCAAGCTTTCACAAGTTACCCGTTTCATCAAGGGTTGATATATTTTAGATTGTACACCAATGAGTAAAGCATCATTTTGAAACGACAGATCTTTGTGGTCCATTGAATTTTCCAAATCCGACAGCATATTCTCGATCATAACAGACTTTATTGTATTGAAAGTCCAATCATTTTGTAAAACTTTTAACGTGTTTATTAATTCTTCTTTGTCTATGTACCACTCTTTGGTTTCGTACTCACAATACCAAAGATTTAATGGCAATTCATGAGCCAAATTATATTGAGGTTTCCGTGGACAGTTTGCAATGTCTAAGAGTTCTAACATAACTTGAGGTTCTTCTTTTCCTTGACCAATGAGTAATAAAAGACCCATTAAACAACGAATCTGATGCCACAAAAAAGCTTGACTTGTTATGATTAATTCGCATATATCATAGCCTGGAACATTTCTAATGTTTTTTCTAGAAAGAGATACTTTTGCATCAATAACTCTTCTCTTGTAATTAATAACACCATTTGCTACATCCATTTTACAAATATTTCTAAAGTCGTGCTCTCCTATAATATATTTAACTGCTTTATCCATAGTATCTATATTTAACTTTCCTCTTGGAAAAAAGTACTTGTAGGTTCGAAATTTACAATTAAATCGGGCAGAGAAATTACTGGGCACCGGACACCAAGCGATGCACCTTATGTTTGAAGGGAGTAATCTATTCAATATCTTGCAATATGGAAGTTCAGCCTCTAATTTATGTTGATCTTCGGGTTTCAAGTTGCTCCTTATGTCCAAAGAGATCACTTGTGAAAAGGAACTCACTCCTTTATCGGTTCTGCCACAGCGATGATAATTCGAAGTTTCGCGTGATTCTATGCAACAACTTTTTGTCAGTGCTGCAAATAAATGCTGCTCTATCGTATCGTTAGTACTCTCTTGTACGACGAAACCATTGTAATCCCATCCAAGATAATAGAATTTCAAAAGGATATGCCTTTTATTGCATTTCAAAAAATTAAACGGTTTCTGTGACGTATAAACGGTACTAATATTTTTTGGATTTTCATTTACTCTATTGAGCATTGCTTTCAATTGTTTATTATTTTCTTCCAACAGTAGTATTTTTTTTATTAATTCAGATTTATCGAGTAATTCGAGTTCTTCCTTCTGCAAGGTTATTTTTTGCTTCTTTTCTTTACGAGTATCCGACATATTTCTATACTTCCTATATTAATCTTTATTTTCTTAATTGGTAAATTATAAATGATCACGTGATTACCGTTATTGTCATTATATTAAATAATTTCTTACGAAAACATTAAACGACTGGACCATACGGGAGTTAACCGATGCACGTAGTTGGTCGGAAATATAAAGTATCGCCATCTCGCGTATACCAGGAGAAACTAGTAGCGGTCGGTAATTCATAAAAACGTCGATATTCCACCCTTTGAATAATTGCACGATTTCTATGATAGTATTTCTAACGATAAAAATAGCGAGCCACAACTTACGATGTTTATTATTATTTTAGGTGGACAACTTCGTCAAGTACAAAAGAATTCGCATCGTTTTGGGTAACGAAACGTGCGATTTAGATTCCGCCGTGTGTACTCTGGTCCAGGGATACTCCGAATATCTGGATGCAACGAAAAGTAACGAAAAGGATTCAATAATAATTCCATTGATGAATATACTCGAGAACGAATATCGCACGAAAACGGAAGTTGTGTATTTTCTGGAACGCTTCGACATATTCTCGAGCGGCCTAATATTTCGGTGAGTCCAATATAGAGGGAAATAATCTATATCGATTATGACGGCGTAAGCTGTGGAAATATAAAATTCTCCTCGTTTATAGGAATCAGATAGATCTGAAAGCCTTGAAGGAGAATGCTGGAAAACATCTGGAACTTATACTCGTCGATCACCATAACCTCTCGGAAGAAGACGTTTTCCTAACGGATTCTGTAATCGAGGTCATCGATCATCGACCTCAAGACGCGCGATGGCCTTGGCCCGGTAGAAAGGTTCGCTTAGAAACCGTCGGCAGCTGCGCAACTCTGGTGGCGCAAAATTTCATCCGCAAGCATCCGGAAATGTTAGACGGCCTGCTCTCGAGGCTTTTACGAGGCAAGGATGTTAAGGTATTGATAAGGGATGTATATTACCCCTTAACAAGTATATTTATCCTGTAAATTCGAACAGGTCCGATTCTGGTCGACACTAGTAATTTCTCGAAGGAGGCAGACCGCGCCACATCCACCGACGTTGAGGTTACGGAAGCTCTCGAGAGGATCGGTTGTCTGGAAATCGATAGATCCGAAGAATTCGACTCGATCCTGAAAGCGAAAGCCGATATAAGCAGACTAACTGCGCAGGATCTTCTGATCAAAGACTTGAAAGTTGCCGCTGGAGTGCCGATAGTCGGAATGCCTATACTAGTCGAAGTAAAGCGGTGGAATAGTTAGATATATGTAGATGTAGATACAGGGATCGGCAACTTGGGCCTATCGAAAGGGAACGATTGAATTAAATCACACCGTACAGTAACGGTACATGCGATACATACAAGTTTACATTTATTTTGATTTTTAATCGTAGCCGATCCCTGATCCGATGGATAAATATAACTTATCCTCGCGACGAGTTCGTTGCTACGATAGATTCATTTGTTTATATATTTCAGAATTTTCTCAAGCTCCCGAACGCGGATGCGGCTCTTCGAAGTTTCGCCGAATCCAGAAACACCGCGATCGTCGTTCTGCTGGGAATGGAATTGAAACAGCAGAAACTATCGCGAGATGTTGCTATTTTCTCGCTTCCTGGCGATGAAGCGAAAGAAAAGGTGGGCTGTCAGCGAAAGTTTTTCTTTCTTTGTTTTGTTTACAATTTCGTTGTCGTCGATAGATGGTAGAAGCGCTCGTTTCGTCCACGCAACCGCCTCTCGAGTTGACCTTCACGAGGGAAATCCACGGAGAGCGCGACAAGTACAGCTTGTCGCATTACACGCAAGGAAATCTGCGCGCTACGCGGAAGCAAGTACTGCCGATTGTTCGGGACACGATGTTGTCGCATTGTGGGTGCTGAAGAAAACTCGGAGCGGAAGAGGAGGAGCATTACAGTCAAGGAAGGGCGTTCTTACAAAGTTTCAAATTGGAACATGAGAGAAGCAAGGTTAATTTCGAGGTACACTTATGCAGAAACTGGAACAAATATAATATTATTCTGGTATATGCTTATATTAGGTTGTCCCAAAAGTTTCTTTCGTAATTTGCATTCAATTATTTTGTGTGGCAGTGTTTATATAAATAGACAATCTAATTTCTTAGATATTGATGTTGTAACAGTAATGGAGCAAAATGAATTGTACAACATTCAATAATGTAGATAATATTGTGTAAATATTGTGTATGTATTACTTATTAATAAAATGAAAGAAACTTTTGGGACAACCTAATAGTATTCTGTATCTTGTCTGTAAATAATACTGGTCCCTGAAACGAAGTCCGGTTCGAGAATGTCGCAGTCGTCGCGGTATCAACGCCGATACCAGCAACATCCATCGTTGGAATAATCGTCGCTGGCGGACGCGTGGGAGGGTGACCTTCCCCTACAGCTGCTGCCTCCGCCACCCCCATCGCCGCCCGCTCCCGCCCCCTTCCCCCACTCTTTTCCACCGTATTCGTATCTTCGAACCGGCTCACCACGGGGCAATATCGTGGATGCTGGCTGAACCCTCGTACCGCAGCGGAGCTCACGGCGAGCCATATCTCGGGCGACGAGCCGAACGGAACCCGACCGAACGCTCGAAAACGGGGTTGGTTACCTCCGACGCGAAAAAGCAGAGGTGTGCAGTGCCATCGGCGACGATACCGCTCTTCTCGAATTCGCGTTTCGTTGCTAACTCGGCGAAAAAGCGCGCGGTCGATGAAGAAAGACGAGCGTCGAAATTGGGACGATTCGGTGCGCCTTAATCCGATCGCTTTAAACCATGGTGAAATTTCCGCGATTTCCGAGACACTCCGTTTCCGCGACACGCGTCGAAAATTGGAGATGCCGAGCTTGAAAGGTAAGGATCGTTCCGATTTAATTAGACGTTCCGATTTAATTAGACGTCGCTCTCGAAATTTCAACGCGCGAACGCACCGTCGTCGATTACGAGTTACGTGTTACGAACGTGGCTTCAGCGACGAAAATTCGAGAGGACGTGGACATCCACCATGGGTGTGGATGAAACTGACCGCGGAGGTCAACGACGGGCTGCGTTCTCGTTTATATACGAATCTCGAATAGCCAATCGGGGATAAACAAGCTGTTACTCGATAAAGAGAAAGTTAAATTTGAGTCGCGAGTATGTTGCGTCGTATTTTGGTGGATGATTGTACCGAAAATGTATTGTCGTCGCGGGAACGTTTATTATAGAAACAGTTCTTCTCGTTCCCTTCTTCTTATTCTCTTCGTATCTATTTCTCGAAATTCCTTCGTATCTATTTCTCGAGATTTCTCTCAAACCTTGAAAACCCTGAACAAAGGGAGTCGTTGATCGTCGCAAATCGGTTGGTAGCAGCGTTAACGCCTATTTGCACGGGCTGAATGGTCTTTTTGCGTTTACAAGAATGAAAATGTGTGCGGGCGTATTAACGTGCGCGTGCGATGAAAGAACGACACCGTAGCCTCGGGCATCGGACGATTCGAAGGGACGTTTCAAGGGAAGAAAGTTTGGTCGTTGTCCGACCATAAAACCCGCTACGACCGTCTCGATCGGTTTCGTACGGCGAACGTAATTACAGGATAGCTATCGCGAGCTGGCCAGGGATATACATATGTACCACGAGACAGGCATGGTCGGTCTCTTCCTTCCTACGGTTCGCTCGTATTGATCGTGCTTTACTTGTTGCACGCATAGCAGACCCCGACCCCGTGCGCATTCCCTAACCCTCTTTGTCTTCATTTTCCATCAGGGAATCTAATTAACGTCCGTCCGAATTGTGCGAACGCGATACCCACGCTCGAGTAGAACCTTTTCAACCGTCGATCGATCATTCGAAGATCTAGTAGCCATTCTTCTATCGACCGAAACGAATTGTCAATTCCTTTCCCTTTATATCCAACCGAGTCGAAATTTTCTTCGAGCAAAAAATCGCGAGAAAATCGATCGTGCTTCGCGACTAGTAGATATCGGTTGAAATCGATCCGTTATCATTGATCCGATAACGAGGAAAAGGGAAACGTTAGGCCCCTATTTCGCAACGTGCTATAAAGCAACAAAGGTATTTTTATCCATAAAGTGCGAGTCGAGTTCATCGATCGAATAGATTACGCAGTTTCAGAGAACCGAACGATGATACCGAGCCTCTTGAGCTATCATGAGCTGTAAACGAGTCGAAAGAAATGCCAGGACCCGACATCAAGATGCGCCGCACGCTAACGATCGTCTCCTTGGTAGTGCTCTTCGCCGCGGCTTCTTCGCCCATGGAAGATTCGACCAGGAACGTTTTCGGTAAGCGAGACTGCGTTATACATCCTACTAGAAACGAGAGGCGATCGATGGAACGTCGATTGATACGCTTCGTTTCAGGTCAGTGCATACTACCGCTAGGCATGGAGGAAGGAAAGATTCCGGACAACGCGATTTCCGCTTCCTCCAGTTACGAGACTAAGTCGGTGGGCCCTCAAAACGCGAGGTACGTTCCGCTAAAGGTAACGACGAAGCGATCCTATCGGAACCTTCGCTCGATTCTCCTAATTCTCCTCGAGCGTGTTTACAGGATTCGACAAGAGAAGAACGGCGGCGCCTGGTGCCCGAAAGCGCAGATCAGCAGCGCGATACGGGAGTACCTGGAAGTGGACCTGACGAGGGACCATCTGATCGCGTGGACGGAAACACAGGGACGATTCGGAAACGGCCAAGGTCAGGAGTACGCGGAGGCCTTCTTTCTCGAGTACTGGCGCGACGCGAAGTGGCATCAATACAAGAATTTGAGGGGTGACAGAGTTCGTGTCGTCGGTAAATCGACCGGGAGTCGTCCGCGTTGCTTCGAAGTCGTTGTCGTCGAACGCCCGCTGGAAGCGGGACCGGGCGTCGCGACGATAAGAAACGTCGGACGAGCAGCGTTTCCCAGAAATCCTTCTCGGCTCGATTCGCGACGGCTCGCGCTAATCCTCTCGAAAGCAAAGCGAGACGTCTCCGGTGAACGTCGGTCGGAGAGACGAGATGCTCGATTCCTGGCAACACTGATCGAAGCTCGTTCGTTTCAGGTACTACGCGGAAACAGCAACACCTACTTGGTGGCGAAGCAAAAGCTAGACTTGCCGTTCGTCGCGAGCAGGGTCCGTTTCGTTCCTTACAGTCAACATCCACGGACGGTTTGCATGCGAGTAGAAATCTACGGATGCGTATGGGAACGTAAGTGTACAGCAAAGACTAGACAAGTGCAAGACGGGATCGACGATCGTGACTTGGCTGATCGTTTGTTGTTTGAACAGAGTACGTCGCGAGGTACGCCGCCCCCAAAGGCTCGACACCGGGCCCAGGAGGATGCAACGTGGAGGACTCGTCGTACGACGGCACCGAGCGCGACACCGAGTCGTTCCTCGTCAACGGTCTGGGCCAGCTAACGGACGGGATTCTGGGGGACGTCGCGGAAATTCTCACCGCCTCGACAATCGGGACGAACTGGGTGGGCTGGACCAATCGCGACGTCGTTCAGCTGATCTTCGAATTTCAAGAGCTGCGGGAATTCGAGAATTGTTCCCTACACGTTGCTCGTCTACCTGAACTGGAGATCGAGGTTCGTTCGCTCTCCGTAATTTCACGTTTAACGATCTAACCAAATAATTGTTCCAGCCGTTTTCAACGTTGCGAATTTGGTTTTCTACCGACGGTGAAAATTACCAGGCCGACTCGGAGGTAACGGAGACCCTGTCGATCGACGCCAGTTCGGCCACCAACGACGGTATCCTGACGTCGATCGCGCTACAATCTAAGATCGGGAGATTCGTGAAGTTAGAATTAAGCTTCGGGGCCAAATGGTTGCTCCTCAGCGAAATCACGTTCTACACGGGTAAGGTATCTTGCTGGTATATCTGCTAAACGATGCGCAAAAGATGAGCAGAGGAGGTAATTGATTATGTTCGAATCCGCAGTCTCGGGTATCAAGACCCGCTCCACCGATTCCTATTCCACGTTCGATGGGTCGTTTCGAGCGGATCGAAATCAAAGCGAGTTGACGCCAAAGCCGCCCGATTCCGAAGGGACGATACCTGGCTTCAACGAGACAGATATTTACGAAACGCACGAGGACGTTTTAACGCCGGATGCTTTTCCTGTCGGCACGTCGCAAACTTACATCGGCCTCGTCAGCGGCCTATTAACGGTGCTCGTTCTCTTCTTAACGTGCACGATCTTTTTAATCAAGCAAAGAGGCCGCAATAAGGTGGCGCTGTTGCAAAAGCACACGGCCCTCCTTTGCGACTCGTCCGCGCCTGGGATCGCGATCAGCCCGAAGCACGTTAAGCTCCAGAACTCGATCGTGAACGGGTTGTCGCTGGGTCGCAAACCGATCACCATCGCCACGGTGGTCTCCGCCAGCAACCTCGCAGCTAGCAACTCGCCCGATCAGTCCGATCGAGTGCGAACTAACTCTTGGAACACCGCCAATCTCGATCGTCGTCCTTCCACGCTCTACGAAAAAACCTACAAATTGTTCACCGAAGAAAATTTCGTTCTCGCGGAGCCGAACGCGTCCGTTTGCGCTACCAATTCGTGCGCCACTGGTAAGTCTCGCGGCTGCTGTTCGTTTAATCCTTTATTTATTTTTTACTGTATTAATTAAACGCTTTGAAACGAACGATTCGTTTACGTTTGGTAACAGATAAGAACGCTGCGAAGAATCACGCAGATTTCAAATGCCAGCTAGGGTTCGCGAAAGATAAGCCTACCGAATTCGCCGTGCCAATCACGGCGTACTCGTCGAAGAAGATGCATCATTTTCAATCAGGGAAAACACCTCAAAAGGTGCACGAAGGATACTACGCGGCAACGGATATTTTGACGGTAAGACTCCTGTCGGTACCGAATGCTAGATCAAAGTAAGTAGGAAGTAGGTGAAACGAGTCGCGGCAAGTAAAAGGTGAATCCGTGGTTTTAGATAAAAAGGCGGGATCTCCCATCCACCGTAAGTCCATTCACGCCACTGCATATTCGCGAGAAGGGCGTACGTTTGCCGCGCACTCTCGACCCTTACGACGTACAACGAATCTCCAGACACAGATTGAGGATTCTGGACAAACTCGGCGAAGGAAACTTTGGCTTGGTAAGCATGCGCACCCTTTGGAGCGGATCGTCGACGAATAGGCTCGAGTCGTGGTAAAACGAGGTCGAATTTGAACAGGTGCATCTGTGCGAGGCAAAGGGCATTACGAATCCGGAACTGGGATCTATCCAGAATCGGCAAACCGTAATAGTTAGGTCTCTCTGGCGAGGCGTTGTAGATTCTTTGAGGTAAGCAGCAGGCATGGGATCACAAGTACCTTATAAACAGGTTAGAACTCTGTATAAGTACTTCGAAAGACAGAAATAGTACTTCAATGCCAGACAGTATCCAACCTTTTACAAGTACTTTTGTAAAAAGACGTACTACTTGCAAGTGTATTCGAATCTTGGTAGAACAGATACAAGCATAAACAGTAATTAAAACCTACTATGCAGTTCTGATTTCCAAGATTCGAATACTACTTGCGAAAGATTTGATTCCTTTCGACATCGAAGTACTTATAAGTATCTCTTCGAAACTTGTAATCATTGAAACGTTATTGCTTTTAAGTAGCAATCTAAACCCATGAAATGAAAACTACTCTGGTAACCAGGTTCATTTAATTTCTTCGTTCCTTATGTACGACTCGGTTCCCGTAGGCTAGACTTCACGAACGACATGCACGTTCTGGGAACGCTTCGGGATTCCAACGTAACGAAGATGATCGCGCTAGTGGAAGAGGAACCGTTCGGAGCTGTATTCGAGTACGGCCAACACGGAGATCTCCCTACTTTCTTAGAGAGCCGCGAAAAGTCCGGTAACGAGGACACGATCAGGTAAAACGTTCGGTTACGTCTGTCGGAGTCAGTCTCATCCAAGTCTCATCCAAATCGTTTAAAAATTGAACTCTGTTCGCAGCTATGATACTCGCCTAAATTTTGTCATGCAAATCGTATCCGGCATGAAATACCTCGAGTCCTTGAACATTCCGCACTGCGATTTGGCAGCGAGGTAAGCAATCTTCTTGGGGACGAAGCAGTCGAGTCTACCTAACGAGTCCGTTTCATCTATACGTTTCAGAAATTGCATAGTCGGCCAAAATCTGACGATAAAAGTGTCCGACCACGCCATGTACTGTAGCAAATACGATCATCATTATTACATCGACGGATCCAACGCGAAAATTCCGCTTCGTTGGATGGCGTGGGAAGCGGTTCTATTGGTAAACAGAAATCTTTTTATTCGCGACTTCTCGAGATATCTATTCCAAGATATCTTCCAGATATCTATCGTTATTTCTACTGTTGTTTTCGTCAGAGTAAGCGTAGCTGTCAAGCCGACGTCTGGTCCTTCGCTGTGACGGTTTGGGAAATCTTCATGAATTGCGAGGAAATGCCGTACGCGGATTTAACGGCGGAACAAGTTCTGGAGAATTGCGGTCGTTGGTACCAGAGCGAGGCGTGCATCGTGAACGGGATCGGTAACAACGACGAAAGGAATCAGTTTCGAGTTCTCGCGAGGCCCAACCGCTGCTCGGACGATCTCTATCGCATGATGAACAAGTGTTGGAGCAAACGAACCGAGAGCAGACCTACCTTCGAAGAAATCTACCTTTACCTAGAGAGACTAGCGCTCGATTGAACGTTCGAGATGCTCGATCGAGTAGCACGGACCAAATCGGTTACAATCAGCTACGAAGCATCCTGTCCCGCGTACGTAAATTTATCTTTTTTACGCTCGTCCACGTCCTCGTCCCACTTCACTGCTCCTCTAACTCGGCAAGAGATTAACTCCCCTCTCTCGTGCACCACCCTCCCCCCCCCCCCGGTCCTTCTCCCTTTCCAAGCATGTGGGTCCACCGTTCCGCGGGAGGATCGTACAAATCGACGCGCGCCCCCAGGATGCTCTAGCCATCGAATCGTAATGCTCAACTAGGTTTACTTGAGTCGATCTTTACGTATATAAGAATATATTATATTATATGCCGAATAGGTTCGCCGTCATCGGGGAAACGAAAATTTTTTTATAAAAGATAATGCATATTCTCGTCTTTTCGTCTATGACCTAGCGATCGCGCGAATGGTAGAAGTTACTTAAAAATTGGCAGGATCGCGTCGCTCTATTTCGAATAGAGTAGTGCTCGGTTAAATGAGAAAATCTAACTACGGACGAACGAAAAATGATATCGTTACGTTTCTCCAACGCGAGCTGTAGCTGCGACAACGCGCGTAAAAATATATTTGCATCTCTTGCTGTATCTTCGCGATAGCGTTATCAAAGATCGGCGGGTGTTCGCTTATTATAGTCAGACGAAATGAATAGATCTCAGCTTGAATACGAATTTCCAATCGCTCTCCACTAATTAACCATCTCGTTCTCATTTAATCGGACACTACTGTATTTTGACACTTTGAACCTTCGTTAGTGTCCGATAATACTACCGCTCGCTATACGTACGATATACGACATTACGCAAGTAAAGTAAGTAAGAGCTCACCGATTCAGAATAACGCGACGATAACTCGGATCCGAACGCGTTATTCTCGAATTCGTGACGGAATCGAGGTTTCCTATTATGTAATTTCTCGACTAAGCGTTCATCTTGATCGAAAATAAATCGACTCGTTCGTGGAAGGGTTCCCGCGTGCGAGTGTCCTTGAAAGTTTCCCGAGACAACGCTGGACATTCGCACGATACGCGTTCCCTTTCGTTTCTTGTTTCAACGATCGATTATGCGCTAACTCTTGTAATTAAGCGATAGCCTGTAAATTATTTGCGCGCGTTACTACAAACGAAACGGGACAATCAATTTCGCAAACGTTGTTTCATACACCACGCGATACGCATATCAAACGGTAATTATCGATCGACGCACTGGTATCCGTACTTAATCGCACCTGTATTCGAAACAGCTACGCCACCTGCGCAGGCTTTCCACGTGTAAAGATTATCGAAAGTAAGAATAAGCTCGCGTAGTTTATCAAACGTTCGACGACGAAGACACTCGTTCAAATTGCGAGTACATTTGTTTATTCGAACGACGCCAATAATCGTTGCACGTGGAAACCGCGCGTTACCTTGAGTCGATAATTAAAGCGCGTCGTCGTATCGCGTCGGTATCGCGCGTTCGTTTCTATCGAACAATTTTTTCCATTTACGGTTACAGATAATCGAAATTTGTAATACAAATCGCACACGTATCCTATCGAAAATTATATTCTTCATATTTCCAAAGTTACGACGAATAAATATTGTTATACCATCTAGGAAGTTTATCGTTTCTATACGGAGACGGAAGTAGCCGATTCCCAGTGGGCTCTCCCTCCGTTTCAATCGTTTACTCGCACCAAGGGAACGATATTCATTTCTCGATGAAAATCAACGAGCGGCTGCTCCCAGCGTTCCTCGAAGTAAACGCCCAACAGGAATTTCGCGCCCATTCCCGTCCTAATGGCCCACGGAAGATGGTGCTCGAGGTACATCTTCCTCTGCCTGAAAACGGGAAATGAGATCCACGCTCGGATATGCTCGATACGATGCACTCGGAGTACAGTACTCCGTCCCCCGTTCCCTTTACCTTGGACGCAACCGATACGCTCCGAATATCGCTCCGCTCAGGCACATTGGCAAACGCAATTGCAACGCTTCTATCCACTTAACGGATACTTCTCCAAGCATCGTGGTCGGCATTAGGAGTATCGCATGAAAAATGTCGTGCGTTTCTCGGTATCGTTGCATTACGTACGCCAACTCTGTGTCCTCGACGAATCTGACCGCAGGCCTAGAATCGGGGGACACGTTCTGCAAAATACGAACACCTTCACTTTTAATCGAACGCATTCCGAGAATCCAGACTTTTATGAGCGCGGGAAGTAAATACGTGAGAAATATTCGTAGCAACGGATACGAGATAAGATTTGCGAGATGACATGTTTAGAAGCGGATGAACGCGACTTTGAGGTTAATCAGGGCCGCCACGTGGGTAAGAGGCGCCTGCGTGCAAGAAAAATCTAGCGCCCTTTTACACGATTGGTAAATTACAACAAATATACGTTATACATTAGATAATTATTTACATATTAACCCTCCGAGCTTTGGCTGCCACAAAATTTTCAATTGAATCACTGATATTTAATGTATCTAGAATGTTATTCTCAGTGGATACAATTGAAAAATCAGTTAATCGTTCTTGACTAATTGTAGAACGTAAATATGTAGTTTTTGATCATGTTTAATTTGGAAAAATGCCTTTCTCCGGAAGCTACCGAAACAGGCAAAGTTAAATAAATTAAGTTCACCACCGCGTGGTAGTAAATTCAAGGATTTCTTACAATTTCAGATAACTCAATTGTTAATATTACATACTACTTTTAAGCGTTAACGATTTTGCAGACAACCTTTCGGCAGCCGTACAAGCTAGCTCACCCCCGTCCGTCCCGAATGTTTCATTATTACACCTTAGTCGTAATGCATAAAAAGTACACGAATTATTGTATACTGACGATACACAACCGTACGTGGCGGCCCTGTTAATTACATAGCAGGACCGGGGCTACTTCCTATTGTTCCAAAGCTTACGTTGACGTCCAAGAATTCACGGTAGGTCCTGCCGAGGGTTCCTTTCGGCAAGTCTTTTAGCGCGGAAAGGTCGACCGTCGAGGACGATATACGTGGCTTTTCGTCGAGGATACGACGTCCCTCGGAGGTGGCCAACAATTGCTGGCGGCAGTGGACGAGTGCATCGGTCCCGGTTGTTTCTCCCAGGCACGCGATCATGTCCCCGCGAAAGGGATTGACGAAGGATATCGCGGCCGCACCTGCCGTTAAAACCGCGCGCTGCAGCACCGACAACGGGACGCGGTGTTTCGCGTAATCCTCCGCGAACCGTGCACCGCTGGAAAATCTTCGAATCGTCCCCTCTGAAACCGACCGAGGACAATAACGATCGATCGTTACTTTTCTTCATAAATAAAATTTATTTCGATAGAATTTATATGTACACATTGTTGCACAACGGCGACGCTTAACGGCGCATAACGCCTTTCGAATGTACGAATATATGTATATATGTACAAATCACGTTCTACGTCTCGAAACGTTGCGTTTACCGGTACACGGTAGGTTTATGGCACAGCGCGTTCTATCCGGTAACCATCTTTTTTTTTTCACTTTGGTATGACGCTCGTTGTCTCTCATCGTTATGCCCATTTACACGTCCACTTCCCACGGTGCTTCCCAGAGTGCTTCCCAGCGAACGGACACGAGGAAGGAGGCAAGCAGGAGAAGTGAAACGAAAACATGGAGAGGATAGTGGTCTTAACAAAGATCATCGTCTAAATCAAACTTTTCGACCGGATGGAAACGGTTCGGACAACGCAGTTTGAGCATTGTCAGATCATACGATTTGAACTTTGACTACTTGGTCCTCTGTGAGGGGCGAATACTTGTGCTCAGCTGACTCCTTCTTGCGGAAGGTGACCCAGGTATAAACCAAGCTACCGATTACGCTTAAATTCAATCCTACAAAGTTAAGCCATGTAAATATATAATCACCGCCGATAATCATACCCAAATACGTGACGCATATGTTTTTCAAGCAGCCGATTATAGTGGTGGTCAGTGCGGAGTTATGCAGGGTACAGAGAATCATGCTGTAGGATAGCACAAAACCCATCACACACGAAAGCCCAAACTGCACGACGAAGAAAACGTTTCCCCAGTGCGGAAATTCCATGGTGGAGCGTGCATCTCCCATCCAGCAAGCTATAACGATGGCCGGGACAACCATGAACAAGGAATTATAGTACATCAATCCGTATTTTCCAAGTTCCTTAGAGTCTAGCTTCTTCTTCATATAGACGCCGTTAGCTGCGGTGAAGAAATCGTTTAGCAGGATAAAAAGGTAGCCCTCCAAATTAAAAGCTAGGTCGTTCAGCGCTGCCACCACTGCTCCAAGAATCATTGTATAGACGCTTAGTTGAACGGAGACGCGCGCCTTTAATCCGAGAATGTAATATTCGGCAAACATAGTCATCAGAATACTGAACCGTCTTAGCGCGGTGAACATCGGGAGGCTGAGCTGCTTGGTGCCGCCCAATCCAAACACCATGTTGCCGATGTAGATAATAGGCAACGGCCATATTTTCCCGAACGTCGCCGCTTCTAGGTTAGGGAACTCGACGTAACGCATTTTCTTCGCAGAGAACAACAACACGATCGTGGCCAACATCTGTCCTACGCCGAGCATTTGAAATGACGGAAATTCGAATGTGGTCAGCACCGTTTTATTCACGACCGTGATCATGAACGACGAGAACCCGTAAAACACGGCGGAACCGACTCGCGCGAATATCTCATTTTGCTCGTTCGCCGGCATACCGATCGATCTGTTCTGCCGTGATACAGTCGCATCTGTTTCTTCGATCCTGTGTCTCCTCTTACTTTCGTTAGAAAAATATGTCAAATGTGATGGAACATACTCAAGTATAACCTCATCGTCCTTCCTTTCGTTCCGTAGCGTTGACGATCACCGAAGGTAACTATCGATCACCGCAGACAATTTCGATGCTCGAAACTAATCAAAATCATAGAGATTATTCGCGATTAAAGTCGAGAACGCGAAACTTCTCCTTTCGATTCGATCGGTTTGGTTTGGATATCTATAGTCTTTCGACAACGTGTCACCACAGACACAGAATCACACAGAATGTGACAGAATGCTCTCACGAATGCGAGAGAAACAGTGATGCCAGATTTTCCTCCCAGTGCGCAGTGCTGTAGCTATACGAAACAACGTATGATACTATGATCCCACGGTTGGCGCCAAAAACCAGGAAAACCGTTTTTTTAATTATAAAAAATATGTATTGTCTGTGAAATTATTTCAACCTCTACCCCTATCTTATAATTTATCCACACAATTAATATTATTGCATGCAGGGCCGGCGCAAGGCAGGTTCAGCGCGTTCGTTGAATTCCTCGTTGAAATATTTAAGTATAGGATTTTAATGTGAATTCAAGCCCCGCAAAATGTTTGAACCTGGTCCCGCAAAAGGTCATTCCGGCCCTGATTCCATGCTAAGGAGTACTTCCAATTTCCATTTATAATTCTATTTTTCTTTGGGGCGACTAAAGGCGCCAGTTTTATGGTCGTGTTAGCTACTTCATTGGCGCTAAAAACCAGTGCGCATGCGCGACTGAGAGCCAAATCTGGCATCACTGCTCTCAAGAATAGCGAACCATAGCAAACCGCTTCCAACCGCTCCCTGATAGCAGACAATCACAGAACTATAATACTAGCGATAATAAATGATCATAAGAACGATAAATTTGACATATAAATTAATATATCGTAGTGTTATAAAGCAAAGGATCGAATTAATTATGCAATTATGAAAAACTAGCTTTCTTAAGCTTTTTAACTGTCATAGCTTCTCTTGTGGGTTCCCGCTATTTTTACTCGAATAAATAACCATCTAGCGGTGAACGTACCGAACTAATTTTCAGAGTGTGGTCAGCGCCTCTATCGGGGAAAACGCTCAAGTTTGTCCTCGATTAGTTCCTGTTTTCACCGTTAGATGGCATTAATTTTAAAGTATTTACCGACACCTGTTGGTATAAATATAGTATAAACAGTATAAATGGCGCCATCTAGCAATGCCAGCTGGAACTATTCGAGGACAAACTAGGGCATTTTCCCGATAGAGGCGCTGATCGAAGTCCGAGAGTAGTTCGGTACGTTCACCACTAGATGGCTATTTATTCGAGTAAAAATAGCGGGAACCCACAAGAGAAACAATGAAAGTTTAAAAGTTTAAAAAATGGGCCTAGTTATTACTTATAATCAATTCATGCGTCATTAATAATAATATAATGATAATAAAAACCACCTCTCTAGCTCTGCTAACGATGCTTTCTAACGATGCTTTTTCATTTCCACCGTTACAAATGTAATCGAATTTCAGGAAAAAGGACTCATTAACTCTTTAATTTTTATCTCTGAAACTAAACGTCGAATAAAAAACTGTGAATATAAAAAAAAAAGTTTCGTCTTATCATTCTCTATAAGACGACATTTTTTTTTATTTCGATATCTGTTATATTTTTCGAATTTTCAGCAAAAATCGTCCCGCAGTCAAAGGGTTGATAATCCCAAGGGCGTGAAATCAATTTCAAGATTTAATCATTTTCATAGCGTCGATAAATCTATCAATAAGTCGAAGAAACAATCGAACAAAATCGAAACAATCAACCCAACTCCGAATGGATTAAAATAAACGTAACAACGTTATATTTTCTCTTTAGCGGGACGTCTTCCAAAAAGTTTGGAGATCCATGACCTAACGTGATCCCACGATAAAGAAAGCGACTACCTAGCAACACTAGCAATTAAGTGTATTTTTAGCGAAATGGAAAGGGCTCGAAAAGAAAACTTTGGCCGTCCCATTCAATAATCGCGTGCATGCGTGTATGGCGATACAAGATTAAAGTTCTCTACGCGAATTAGAATTATTTCTTAGCGTCGGTGGGCAAATGGCAGCGAGGATGGTTTCACATGCGTAGTGGCCTCGTTTTCCGCTCGAAAGTACAGTTTATTTATCCCGATGTGACCGCTCGCTTATAATTACGTGTAAGCCGTGACGACCAGTGACGACTATATCCATTCAAGACCTACCTAACGCTTTATCGATTCACGCGAAACTTTTAGAGCTTCGCATAGTGAACTTGATTCAATACGAAGAGCAACATAAAGATCGATGGACGTAATATAAACCTTTACAGGAGAAATCATTTTATCGCGGTAACCGTACGCTACTGTACGTTACCGTATGAGTCATACCGCGAAACGGATCGTCCCAGTAGTGATTTTATTGACAGCAGCGAGATAACGGGCCAGATAATAATTGTTTGCCATCTTTGACGTGCGTATTGTCATCGCGTTCGACGTTCCTGTCACTTTTCGCTACATTCCAATTTTCGATTTCACGCGACGGAAAAAGCCACGCGAACGACCGATTCCAGTTTTAATTGCGCCTCAAATTAAACGTGTCCAGAAGTCGTCGAGGAATCACGGTTTTCTAGGATTTTTATTACGAATGAGTAACCCTACATGTTAACCAGGGAATAAATAACCTCTACAAAGGGGTTAAAATCTCTTTATTCCAGTGAAGAATATTTCAGTAATTACAACCTAGCCTAAATACAAAAACGAGTCAATATGGATATCAGGTTCTCGTCGTACCACAACGGTGGACCTGCCAGGGAACAAGATTTTGGTAGGCTGTCTCAAACTATCGGCACGTCGATCTTGAAGATATCCCAAAATGGTAAGCATGCTTAGATTCTACTCAATCAAAGAATAAGTTATTTATTTCGAGTTACATTTTACAGTATCGTCCATGCAGAAGATGGTCAACCAGTTGGGGGGTTCTACGGATTCTCAAGAACTCAGAAACCAGCTGTGAGTACGAATATATAGAATATCCAACTGGAACGGCTGCTTGATTCGTCTTGTAAAACTTTTTAGGCATCAAATACAACACTACACACAGCAGCTGGCAAAGGATACAAGCGTACATCTTCGAGATTTAGCCATACTAGCTAACAATTCTGGTTCTACTAGCCCTGGGGAGCAAAGGCAACGTAAAATGCAGAGGGAACGACTTCAAGATGAATTTACAAGTGCATTAAACTCGTTCCAAGTAAGAAAATATATTACTTTGAATGATTTGAATTGCTACCAACAGATACGTTCATTTACGTGTTATTTTAGGTAGTACAAAGACTCGCTGCCTCCAAGGAGAAGGAAATGGTCAGGAAAGCCAAAGCAAATGCGGGTATCGCGCCATTTGGGGAAAAGAAGCAGGAGACATTGATAGAATTGCAAGACAGTAGAACTCAGAAACAAATACAACAACAACAGATGAAAGAAGAACAAAATTTGCGAATGTTGGAGGAACAGGAAGCAAGCATAAGACAATTGGAGGTAATTTAGTTCAAAGCGCTATTTAACAACTAGCATTTCAGTAAAATATCTTGTATAAATCAATGTTCTTGTAGAGTAATATCAGCGATATCAATCAAATCTTCAAAGATCTTGGTGCTCTGGTGTACGACCAAGCGGAAGTCATCGATTCCATAGAAGCTTCCGTTGAAAGGACAGAAGTATCTGTCAGTGAAGGTACCGCGCAAGTAAGGCAAGCAAGTATCTATAAAAATAAACTGCGCAAGAAAAAATGTATACTCGTACTTATCGGAGTTGTTGTACTGTCTATATTAATTGGGATAATAGTCTGGCAGAGCTCTTAAATCTGTTTATATCGCGAATGATACACTCGTGCGAGTAGCGTGACGTTAAAGGTGTAGCTGCATTTTAATCGCAAGGTACTGTAAGTTGGTGTATTACGAAGAAGATCCTGATTTAATTGCAATTGCTTTACGAGTATCTGGGAAGTATAGTAATATCAAGGAGAATGAACGCAAACAAACTTGCATCGCTCCGTATCTTACCGACGACTCTCTTGTAATTGTGATAATAAATGGTGCAAGATCTATTTTGCAAGTAAAGTGTACAATGGCAAGTCTCGGACTGCCCTGTCCATTTGTAAGTTTCATTACTCATTGCATAATACTAACGCGTAAATATACGTATAAAAAGTATATACACGTACACATAGGTCTATCGATGGTGTAATCGTGATTAATATTCCGTACGATTTTATGAAATATACTCGGCAAGTATGGGAGGATTCGTTTTAAAACAATGCTAGCGTGCACTTTAAAATCCAAATCTTATGTGAATTGTATGAATCGGTGTGGATGAATATCTTGGTATAATCATTGTATAGTATGCAAAACGCGTTTCGAACGTCCTAAGTCTTGTTGATAATATCGAGATGAACAATCAAAGAAGATATGCGGAACAACAAAGAATGCGAATGAGAGATCGATATAAGTTAATGTATTATATTTAAGAATGTTGATTTATTTTAATCAGAATATAATAAACTATATAATACAAATGTTGACTGTTGCACGACTGATATTCAATTTGAATATTTATCAATCTATCCAAGGGAAAGTCCATTTTCATCTATTATTATACGTTTAATTAATGACTTCAAATGTTATTGTAATTATAAAAATTCACTTAATTACTTAAGTATCTTCTAAGTATTTATAGTAAGTCTAAACAAAAATGCGCGCCATATCGTTTCGTATCGAAATGCGCGGCAATTTATCGATCAGATGGCCAGCTATCGCGGGACATATCATCTAATGCCATCTGGTCAGTTACCTGCAGTTACCTTTGTATCGTTTGACAATTTGGAATGGTTCGGAGCTGTGCTTGCTAGAAATGGAATTGCATTAATTGTTTTGCTTGTAAATACGTCCATGGGAAATTAAGTGGATGAAAATAAAAAGTGACCGAGACCCGTGTGAATGTGACGTGTAACAATATAATGTTGAAACACATTTCCCTCGTAACGGCGATCATACTGATATGTTTGTCACAGTCTGAGGTTAGGATAATCAGCTTAAGTAAACGAAATTTAATCGCTACAATATATAATACACGTAATTTATATAATATAATACAACGATTTTAGGCACAATATGACGACAAACGATGCAAATGCATTTGTCCTGGCCTGTCCTCCGTAATAAGTACAGCCCAATCATCGTTAGAACGACAAACGTACATCATAAACGTTCCACCATCCCAATGGTAATTGGAATTCCTATTATTTAATTACAGAACTTAATCGCACATGTTCGACACATGTCGAATAAATTTAGTGCGGCGTAAACTTCATCTACATTTTAATCTACAGCAACTGCGAAGGTGTTGTATTATCAAGGGTAGGAGATCAGATAAAAGGCAAGGAGGAGATCTTTTGTTCGCGATGCGATTGCAAATACGAAAATAGAAATACTACTATTATCAAAGTAAGTCGTTTATTGTTCTCTGAGAGATGAATTTTGGAGTAACTGCTATATCTTTCCAGATAGTGGTCATACTTGTTATTTGGGTTATATCTCTTTTAGTAATTTATATGTTATTCTTAATTTGTCTGGATCCGTTGTTAAACAAAAGAATTCATAAAGCTTCCGCAAATATTGGCTACCATGAGCACAATAATGAAGAGGTATGTTGATATTTATATGAAGAATATTTATTCCAGAACTAGATCACTTTTTTGCTAATCGTCAGAAGTAGACTTATTTAAGAAATTGCAAGATTAACACAGTTTTATGATAGATAGGCAGTTTGAATATAGTAATCGCATAAATTGTTTTCGATCCGAGTAGGATGATACGTCGATAACACCTGGAACATCGCATCCTATGCGTGAAAGAGGTAATGTTTTAAATCGCGTTGGCCATCAACAAGATAAATGGAAACGTCAAGTTCGCGAACAACGACGTAACATTTACGATCGACATACCATGCTTAATTGAATTGTACAGTTCTGTCTCTAAAAAGAATTATATATGATGCATAATAAATAAGGGATGTGACTTTCGTTTTATGGCATTCACAGCGTTGTATATAATTTTTTTTTTTAATCTCTTATGTATAAACGTGGAAATTTAATTATACATACGTAACGAGTAAAGATAAGAATCAATTTGCTTGTGAATGTCAGTAAAATTTGTCGTTACGTTAACATTGCACTGAATATACATAGGTACGTCTATGAGATTTATCAGATCTAGTGTATAAAACAATAAAGTATTAAAGATATGTTATTTTTATCGGTAAGTGTATATACATTTTTTTTTGTGAAACATCTTAAAAAATAAATTTAGATATCTTACAAGACATATTATATACTGCAGGAGCATGGCTAATTTTAACGCGTGCAATTTTATTGTACCCAATAGCATTTGCAATAATGTTCGATGTTAATTCATTAATGCTCGTCTATAATTAATTAATGTTTATTTAAATTTAATTCAACTGTGTAAAGTGATTTAATATTACGATCTAATTCGAGTAGAAAGTCATTTGGATTCTGTAATTGGATTTTTTTTTTTTAGTGCTTCGTCGAGTTTGTGTTTAATTGTATCATATAAGGTTAAAACTAATGCTCCACCAGTGCCTCTAAGAATGTTTGAAAGCGAGCCTTTAAAAAAGGCCTCGATCCCTTCCTTTTGGGCCGTTTTTACCCAACAATCCAATGTACTTTTGTACATAATCTCATCTTTACTGAGTCCTGATTGCATCATCATGCGTCTTCTAACCGTATCGAAAGGATACGATATGATTCCAGCGATTGTTGTTACTACCTGCAAATATGTATGAAGGTATAATCAATTTATGATATAGTAATACTGATAGATTTGATACAAGGGCTGTTGATAACTTGCCTGTGCAATTAGAAATGTAATATATAACGGGGTTTGTTTTGGATCAGGAAGCATTCCTTTTGAAGTATCATAAAGACCGAAATACGCTGCCCTATAGATAATAATCCCTTGAACGCTCACGTTAAAACCTCGATATAAGCCAAGGAATCCGTCCGACTTGAAAACTTTTACCAAACAATCACCCAGGCCTTTAAATTCTCTTTTATCTGCCTTTCCGATATCCGCCGCCAGTCTGTAAAAGAAAATTAATTATTAGATTGTTTAAAGTTAGAAACAGGTACACCGTAATACCTGGTACGGGCAAAATCAAGTGGATAAACGAATAATAAAGATGTTGCTCCTGCAGCCCCGCCAGATGCTAAGTTGCCAGCAAACTGTTTCCAAAATGCATCTTTCGGCACACCTTCCAAAAATAAAAGCTTGAATTTGTCTTTGAATGCAAAATTCAATGCTTGAGTTGGAAAATATCGAATTACGTTAGCTAGATTGCCTCTCCAAAAACTGAGGACACCGGTTTCTTTAGGTATACGTACGAAAGCGTCCATCATACCTAATCAAAATTTAAATTGTGTACGAATAAATACTATATTGGTTTATAATCGAAGATTACCTTTGTACCGTTGTTCTGGCCGTATTTGTCTCGAGGTAGCCTGTACTTGAAGCAATAGCTTCACTCTTTCTAAAGGTGCTACTGCAGTTTTTGAAACGGCTGCAGATATCCCGCCAGCTAAAAAATCTATCAAAAATGATCTATACGTATCCATATTAATAATAGATTCTTTAAGGAACGTATGAGTCTTCAGATATAAATTGCTGGATACAAAGAAGATATCGTTTCGAATTGCAAATCATAATGTAATGTAAACGTAATTTTATAGATAGGCCTGTTTGCTTTTTCACGAAGTAAATTCGAGCACATTGAAATTATGAAGAAAATTTATGTTAATGAACAGTTAACCCAAGTATGATACCAGCTTTCTTACGACAGTTCAGTTTGTTAATTCTATTGTTTTCCATTTTTGTTTTTTTATTATGACAATAGGGTGGATAAATTGATACAGAGCAAATTTGATTTTAACGTTTAATAGCTTTACATAAAATCGAATCTTTTCTCATCAATTTAAGGCGTCAAATTGGTCATACAAATTTTGTCATCAAAGCTCTCGAACATATCTTAAGAACTATGATTATTCTTTCTTTTTTCCGTATAAAGAGTTAGATCACAGTAAATTCTAGCTAAAATCGACGCAAAATATATTAATGCATCTTTAAAGTGTAGGAAGTATAACTAAACATTTATGTAAAGATATTTAAACTCCAGGGACTAGACATAATTACTTAACATCAAACCACATCGAACAAGTGTTGGATATTAGCACTTTCGTTTCTAAAATGCTCATATCCGTTAATTATATCAATATAACTGGAAGGTACATATAGCGTATTTGGAGGAATGTTTCGGCACATAGTGGCAAAGTTATATACGCATGGACAAAACTGGACCATCTTCGGTCAATATGAAATTCAAAAAGATATATTTCGATATATTGTTCTCTTCTCATCTAAGTGCATAAAATAGTGATTAAAAAAGAAAAGCTAACATTAAAAAATAATAGTATGTATAGTATTGCAATTGGTGCTTAATTTTGATTAAATAATACATACATTCACTGCCTTTGTAGCGTAGGTATTTACAACTATTGCATTCAAATGGAATGATAGGATATGAGTCTTGTGCGAATATATTCACAATCTGTAATCTATTTTCGTAAATGCATACCAATTTGAATTTACCTGCTTTCAAAATATATTATATATATTCAAAATTGGCACTAATTAAAATTCATTCGTATTACATCCAAGTAAATGGCAGTGAAAGTACTTAATACCTTGTTCAACGAAATATCGTTAAATTGAAACTTAGAAATTGACTCTAATATGCAACAGCATATTTAAAATAAGTGTATATATATCAAAGATTCGTTAAATACATCGTACGAGTACGGACGTAGCCAGAGAGCATTCAAAATTCTCATACATCGTGTTTATGCAGCATGAACAGACTGGAAAAAAATTTATTGTTAAACGTATTTGTATATATATATCTTTTAATATTAATATCGATAGTGAAATTTACCTTCGCAATGTCGACGCCTGTTAAATTTTTCACCAATTCTGGTACACGAGTGACGATACTAAGAACTTCCTCGGTTAATTTCTCTGCTCCAATCGTTCCGTTTCCGCTAGAAACCATCGTTATCTTCTTTGCTTGCGATAGCGGAGCTGCAACTTCAGCAGCGACCTATAACAAATATTTGTCATATAGCGAGGAAAATTAAAATTTAATTACGATAAATACCTTTGGAAGAGTATCGAGCATCATATCAATCATAGCAGCACTCTTGTATTCGTTCCATGCAGCAGCCTTCTTTTCCATCTGCTCTGCCTCTGCTTTAGCTTTAACTTCAATAGCAAATGCTTCCGCATCGCCACGAATCTTTATAGCTTCTGCTTCTGCTTGAGCTTCCATTACTAGACGCAATTTATTAGCCTCGGCCATTTTTTCCAATCTGCAAGCATAATGGTTATCGATATCTTCCGTGCAACTTACAAAGATTCGCGTAACTTACCTGTACTTTTCGGCATCGGCTGGTCGTCGTACAGTTGCGTCCAATTCTTTCTCACGTCTCAACATTTCTTGTTCTTGGACCGCGATCTCTTGTCCACGTTCTACCACCTTCACTTGCATCTGTTCCTCCATAATTCTTTGTTTAGTTTTAGCTGCTTGTAACTCGTAGGCCATCTCTGCTTCTGCTTTCTATAAGTAATACAATAAAAGATTGATAGCGTAATTCTTATTTCGTCGAAAACACAAATAAAGAAACTCACTTTAGTTTGCACTTCGACATCATAAGCGGCCTTTTTCAATTCGAAATCTCGTTGTGCTTTAGCGATCTCGGTGTCGTTTTGGAAACGGGCAGCCATTCTTTGTTCCTCGGCCATAGCTTCGCGAATCTGGGAGTCTTTGCGAGCTTCTGCCTCTCCCATTCTTGCATCTCGTTTTACTTCAGCTGTTCGCGCCATTCCAAGGGCTTTCAGATATCCCTATAAATAATCGACATATATTTAACTCGATGTAATAGCCAGCGATCGATGGTATGTTACAATTAAGAATTTTGAATAACACTGATTTCAGCAGTTAGTTTCAAGTCAGCCTGAATTACACAAAGGCGGCACACAATAAGATATATATCGTATCACATATATTTAGATGACATAGGTCTGCGAATGTGTGTAGAAAAGTTGTGCTACCATAGAAGCAAGCACTTGAAATATACGCTCTAAGTCCCTTGTTATTTGAATGTTAACAATTTTCGCTAACATTGGCCGAATAGCAGTGCGTTGGCATTATATGTAGTGATAAAACAAAATTTGAACGTACCTTTGCCCCCTGCAAGTAGCAAAACAAAAATGTATTCAATATTTACAATGTAAAAGATTGGACTACATTAACCAATATTAATTAAAATTACTTATAAGATATCGTACAACCAGTTAAAGGGGGACTTTTAGTGGTGTATAAACAATTGGTACATTAACGTCAAAAAGTCGATTAACACATATTTATGTTCTACTACTTCAATATTTTTTGTATTTTTCTGCATAAAACGCTTCCTGGATTGTTGAATATAAAGTAAATATGTCTCAATGAGAGAAGGATGAACTTACTTCCTCGTCTCGAATATCTTTTAATGTATAAGACACGACTGTGATGCCCATGTTGACCAAATCACTGCTTGCCACTTCGAAAACTTCTTTGCTAAACTTTTTACGATCCTTGTATATCTCCTATAACACAGAAGCGAATTGGGTTAAATAAGGTCAATACTTACTCTTACATAATGGTTCAATTTAACCAATTTTACCTCCACAGTCATGCTTCCCATTATTGCCCGTTGGTGTCCTTCTAATGTAACAAGGGCGATGTTATGAATTTCTTCTTCAGACTTCCCAAGAAACTGTTCGCATGCAGTGGAAAGCATTTCTTCATTTTGTCCTTGTATCTTAACCTACGAACAAATAAGCAAATATTTTTTATGTAGATTGCTCTTAAACTCCTTTGAAAATTTTTATTTTCTTTTTTCATTTAAACATGCAAATCGATTACCTGTGCAATCCCAGTTACAGATATTGGAACTCCTTGACACGTATACACAGTTGGACTTTCGACTTGTAAAGTCATAGTGTTTAGTGAAATTCTAAAAAGAGAAAACATATTTGAAATAGAAGTACTTATTTTTCAGACAGAAATTTACATATGCCAAAATCTTTCATTGTTTCTTGTGATACATGTAAATTTACTGTGGTTTTGATTACAGTTAAAAATTTGACACGATATACTCACTTTTGCACTTGCTGGACGATGGGCCATACAAATACCCGGCCACCGGGTACCAAAAGAGGTTTGCTGTAGCAGCATCCTTAAAGATAGGAGTTCTGAATAAGTCGGAAATCGATGAGGAAAAACTGAACACGATAGTATAGTATGTTTATAGTATCCTTAAAAAAATAAATAAATAAATAATTTTAAAATGTTGAAAAATGGTGTTGAAAAGCGACAGTGCGACACGAATTAATGTAATTTATGACGTGAAACGTGACGTTACGTAAAAACGAGTTGTTTTGATGTTTAATAATCGTCATTTAATTGGCAAGGTACTCCTCCCATGTCGGCTTATTCAAAGCATCTAGAAAACGAACGAAGTGTGAGAAAAATCTGCTTATACAATTACCTGAAACTACGAGGGCCTCGTTAGGGCCGCAGGTAACGAATCCACAACTCATTGCCACAATTGTTAAGAAAAACAATGGTCAGAGTAAGTTTAAAGGATCGAATTACAACCTAATTCCACTACAGTCAATTGACGTCGTTACGATGTCGTCATCTCCGTGATCGTATCAAAGCTTACGCCCAGTTTTCAATGGATGTTTGGACATGCCGATAACACAGGCTCTCTACCGGTATCGAACCACAGAGAGTAGTTCAACAGAAGCGAAACTCTTGTCGGAACTCTCGACTATACCATATCTCGATTCGGATATAATTGAGAAGGATGGAAATATTTAATAAAGATGTAAACGTCCGTAAAATTAAATTTATTTATTCAACATTTCGTATATAATGTATATCGAAAAGAAGCTTATAATTACCGAGTACCTATTTTACAATTAATTCTAAAATCGTCTAAACTGTTTTTTAAATCTTTCGTAATGATAATCATCGGTTGCTTTTTCTCCATTGTCTTTTCTTTTCCCTTTAAAATCGTCTTTGGGCGCCGGCATTTTCTTTTTGTCGTCGGAATCTTGCTTCGATTTTTGGAAGTCTGCATCTTCTATGTTAACTAAAAAGAACAGTAAATGATATTCATGGTTCGTTTGAATTATTTTATCGGATAGTTGAATACAAAAAACGAAAGAAGCAACGTACATCTATTATGTTGCACAAAATTCACAGCCATATTGGTCGGCACAAATTGGGAAGGACCATCTTTCTTCCTATGCCTGTCCCAAAGTAACTTCAACTTAGCTTCTTCTGTAGCTTCGATATTGCGAATCTTTGCTCTAAAATGAAAAGACGTAGTCTGTTACGTGCAACATATTAAAATAATAAAAGATATAGAAGTACTTACTCTATCCCAAGATCTACTTCTGGAATGCCAGATAACATTTGATTTGAAAGCATTTCTTCGCTTCTATGCGCGGAACTTTGCCTTAAATGTTCAGGTACAGCTTGTAACGCTGCTTCTTCTGGCGAACAATACGATCCCTTTTCATTGTTTGATCCGCTCTCGGTTTTTTCATCATTTTTGCTCTTTCTCTTGGATAGCTCTTCTTCTATATACTTTACCCTGAAAAATGTACATAAAGCTATTGTATTTGTAACTGACTTTATAGAGATTGTAATATGTTAAGATGCACACACATTTCTTCATCTTCGTCTCGTTTATTAGTCTCTGCATTAAATTGTGTACCAATTCCTGTTTCATAAGCATCATTTTGTTTCAATTTTGCATTTTTCAATGCAGCCATATTTACCATTCCTCCAGTTTTTACATTGAAAGGATCCGACTAGAAATACAAGATTTTTCTGTTAAAATAGTTTCAAAATTATTTCATTAAATAACTACAAAGCTTACCGTCATTGCATCAGAAGTTTCGCTTTCTCCAAAAGCCAATCCGACAATGTTTATACCTTTAGGACGCTCTCTGAGCTTCTGTATGGTCTTCATTTCCTCAACTTTTTCTCTAAATGGATATTGCGAAAGAACAAATAATTACTGTAATCTAATGTCTTTGTATTAAATACGTCACAGCAAAGTAATTTTTCAACGTATATTTATATTTTATTTACCTTACAGAAATTTCTTCATTCTCGTCATCTTCATCCGATGAAATTTGACGTTTTCTTAGTGGTTTCTTCGATTTTTTCTTGAATTCAATCTTAGGTGTACTATCTTCCGTACTAGTCATCTGTTTCAAAGTATGTTGTTAAAATAAGTTTTATGAAATTGTTGTTGATGCGAATAGAAATTTACCTTGTCTGTGTAGAGTGCTTTTTATAAATTACGTTGACACTTGTGAGAAGTAAAAGAATTGCAATTTAACGTTAACCACAAAAACATAGCAAGTCTCAAACACTTTAAGGCAGTTTGCAATTATGAACCATGATACTGAGTGTGGCTTGGCTTTACTTTATTTAAAGTGTCCTATTGTTATTTTTACAATTTATACACTTGTTCTTTACATCAGTTTCTTATAAAATCATTTTCTTAGCTTTCTACCTTTTTTTTTTACAGTGTATATATACAGTTCTATGGGTTTAGTACCAGTGGCGCCATCGGTGGGAAAATGCCCAAGTTTGTAGTAAAAATAGTTCCCACTATTGTGGCTAGATGGCGCCACTAATATATTTAATCAATTATCCTTTATTTTTCATAAATGCACAATTAACATAATTCTTTGCCTTATAACACTACAATATATTATTTCAATATATTCTTGAAACATTTATCTGCCTTTATTATATCAATATAATACGTAGTTAAATTTCGACGTGAATCTTGCCTCTATAAATCTTCACATCTATGGAGAAAATGCACGTGTATTTTAAATGTGGCCGATGTCAACATGAATTCAGAAAATTTTGCATAGTAAATGACAAACTCAGTTAATTGATTGTGGAGTTTCGACACATTTTATCAAGATGAAGAACAAACCAGTTCGTCATAAGGAATCGAATACCTTTCAGGTACGAGAAAAAGGTTATGTAGTAGTCCTGTAATGTCCAGTGTTTTTTCAAATGTTTTCTTTTTTATAGTTTAAAACATTTTCTGAGAGAGTAAGTGAAATTGACATCGATGTATTTCACCGAGTTGCTCACCGAAATGAGGAAGATGACGAGGAAGTGGAAACATACTTTCATCAAACTCTTCAAAAGTGGAATTTACTTAACCTCACGGAGGGTTACTGTAGCTTTAAAAAGAAAGTTCGTGACATTATTACTCTTCCACAGTTAATTAATCAGAAGCAATTCGTGATCGACACGTTAATAGAATATTTGGAAAAGAAGGATGTCCTATTTCTTCAACCAATTTTGGAGTAAGTATTATATAATAGATATCAATGAATCCTTTAAGGATAGATACTTAAAAGGAACTTTATAAGGCACAGGTTGTGAATAAAATTAAAATTAATTGAAATCCTATTTTTATTATTGAAACACAATATATTTAGAATTCTCTTCAAAACAACAATGTATATTTCAACTTGTTTTTTTGACTTATGTCTGTCTCTAAACATTGAAAATAACGAAACTATGATAATATGTTAAAATCTATTTACTAAATATTCTTAGATAAATTCTATATTCTAGGTTAGTGGTAGCCGTATCAAAAGATCTACAGAAGGATTTTTACGAACATTTCCCTAGATTTCTATCCGTTATAGTTGACTTATTGCAGACGAAAGATACAGAGCAAATAGAATACACATTTATGTCATTGGCATATTTATTCAAGTTCCTATGGCGGTATCTGGTTAAAAATGTTAAAGCTGTATTCAATCTGCTGCTACCATTGTTAGCAGATACACAGCCAGCTTATGTAAACAGCTTTGCAGCAGAAAGTTTTGCATTTGTGGTGCGCAAGATTAAGGACAAAGATTCTTTCTTAGAGACACTGGTGCTTACCTTGGAAGAAAATCCTAGCGGAGTACCGGGATGTGGAAAGTTATTATTCGAAGTAATATCTGGTACACCAGGGCAATTTCATTCATGCGCCGAGCAAATGCTTTCTTCGTATTTCGGCATGCTAAACAATGAATCTGTTAATCAAAATCTAACGTTTAAAGTACTGAAAGAAATTGTCAACTGCATTACACAAAATATACATCCACAGAAATGTAATGTATTCTGGTCTGTGTTGTTGAATGTTATAGATGTGTCTATTGAGAAAACGAAAAAGTTCCAAGCAACAGCTGGAAGAGAAAAAAGTTTGATCTTAATAACGCAATTGCTATGCATAGCCATTAATTACAAAAATGGAAGATTAGTCGTAGATCCTATACCTCTTGTTAAAAAATTGGCGCAAACTCTCGATATATTTAAGAACGACAGTGATGTATTACAGGAGATTATAAATGCAGCGGTTGCTATTCTTTTAGCAGACAATATTAAATTAATGCAAGAGACATCTAGCCAGATATTAATGAAACTTATGGCAATTAAAGATGTTAAGTTATTACACGGGGCTGTTGAAAGTTTGATGCACTATTCAGCGTTTGAAACTTCGATATTGCCTCAGATATTACGACATACTGTTACTACCGATTTTAATAACGACAGTCTACATTTGGTCACCAAAATAGTTAAAGCAAAGGCACCGCAATGTACTAATGGTATCAATTTAAATAAGTGGAAGAAGTACGTTTTAGATATACGAGGCGCCAAATCTGATAATATCAATTTTTTGCTAAAAGAATTGAAAGCTTTATCGGATAATAATATACCAACTAATGCACTGAAAGTATCGATCATTTTACCACATTTGAAACCTTTACCACAAGAATTTAAAGACATTCTAAAAGAAGGAATATCTTCCTTATACAAGAAAATATTAAACGATACTAATACAGAAAGCGATAGAAATAAACTATGCTTCGCTTTCTTATTAGTTTTAGAATCAGCGATTCATATTTTCGAACCCGAAGTTCTGCATCAGTTCTTGGAGACCTGTGACATAAAAATATTGCACCTTATAACTAAATATCCTGACAATAAATTGATTTTGAACGCAGTTGATTTATGTATAACGTATTTCAGTACATCGCAGCAAGGAGAAATGTATGTAAATCAAATTGTTTTTGATGATTTGAATAATAGCATCGTACAGAAACTGAGTTCGCCTTTCAGTGAGGTTCGTTTAATCGTAACTCACTTATATTCGTTGTTCTCCGATGTTGAAGAAATTGCATCTGTTGTCGATACTGGAAAAAGTGTCATGGAACTTATGTACTTGGCAGAATGTGAACCAATTACCGTACAAAGTTACCGTGACAGATTGTTGCATTTACAAAGTTTAGTATTCGAAAGTAACGCAGTGGCATGCTTGAATCCTAAATACCACGAAGTTCCGCTGCGGTATTTGTTAGGAAATTTGTATATAAATTTTTCATTACTATGGGAACCCGTCAGTAAGATTATAGCTACCTATGCTCTTAAAGAATGTGAGCAGTTTTGGTCGATATTCTTGACTGAATTAAAATGTAATTACGAAGGGACCATAGATCATGCTCCGTTGTACGAGTGCGATGTTGTTTCTGACATAGAATTGGCAATACGTAGAAGCAATGACAAACCAGACTATGAAAATCATAAAATTCTTTTGTGGAAGTGTATGGCACATTTTTCACATTTCTGTGAGACAAAGAACAGAGATTTGACCGTATTGTTTATCGATTACGTAAACGAGAATTTCTTTAAGTCAAATTCCGAAGATGCCAAGTGTTGTAGCATTTTGAAGCTGCAAGAGTTAAATACATCCGATGATGTAATAGAAACTGATATGCAAGAGAGTGAAGCAGACGAGAAAGAGGAAAAAGAAACTACAATTTCTACAGACACAATACCTAAAGAAATAGATAAGGAAATTAAACAATCGTTTGTCCCAAGAAGGAACTACAAAACGAAGCTTTTAATTGCACAATTGGAGATATTTGAAAAAGTAACGAATCCGAAAACATTATATAGGGAGTCAGAGGTGCAGAAAATTTATTTAGATTTATTGTCATCGAAAAATTCTGATATTCAAAAAGCTGCTTTAAATTGTCTACTCAATTACAAGCACAAATATCTTTTACCATATAAAGATAATCTGTACAATATAATCAGCGACAAAAATTTGAAAAATGAATTAACACGTTTCAAGATTGATAACGAGAGCAACATGATACAGAATGAACATCGAAATGAATTCGTACCTATATTGATGAGATTGATTTATGCAAAAATGGTTTCAAAAACGGGAATGAGGACTGGCGGCAAAGTTGGAGGAAGTTTGAAGCGAAAAATGATTTTACGTTTTCTAGCTGGCACTCAGGAAAATGAAATGATTATATTTACAGAAATGGCGTTCAAACCATTTAAGAAGTACATGCCTTTTGAATTGGAGAGAAAAATCAATTTGAAACAACTCACAACTCGTATAATTGATACAGTAGATTTGAATAATGTTATTCCACCTAAACGGTTGCAGAGTGCTGCAAATTTACTTGCGATTTTAATTGAACAATTCGGTAGCAAAATGGCTCACAAGTTGTTGCCTTATTTACTTGGTTTGGTAATGTGTATCCTAGCAGAAGTTACTGGAATCTTACAAAAATCGGATAAAGTTCTAGCTGGTTACTTACCATCCATCAGAAGTGTACGAACAACTTGCATCTCAATATTAGCAAGATTTTTTGCTCACTTCGAAGATTACGCATGGAGCGAACATGAAATAGATGCCTTATTCAACGTGGCAGTATTCCCATGGTTGGAGAAACTACCCATGGAGGGTATTCACAGCCCTACACCCTTATTAAAATTGTTCATGGCATGGAGTAAAAATTCTCGTTACTACTCATTGTTTATAAAACATCGCGAAGATAATAAATCTATCAGTCCTCTTCCATACGTTATGCAACTTCTTGTAGGCCCAAAAACTCATGCATCTGTAGCTAATGCTATACTTGAGATGATAGAGAAAATGGTAACGCTACAAGATTATGGGAAGACAAATGAGAATGATATGGAAACTGATGCACCATTCGTTCCTTTGACTCCTGTACTTACTAATTTACTAGAAATAAACGAAGAAGCTTCATTCAGTGGCGTTAATTATGGTTCTATCGTACTTCTTCCTCACGTCTTCAGTATCTTGGAATATATCAAAAGGAAACTTGGAAAGTCTAACAGAGGAGTGAACAAAACAGAGTTAGTCATTTTATCACGTATTTCAGAATTTGTGAAAGATCCAAATTCGTGCGATACGCTCCTTACTCTCATTGTACCGATATTAGTGAAGAGAGTCTTTATGGGAGATGGAGAGGAAACGATCATCGAATTACTTACAACTGTTATAAATCTTATAAAATACATGAAAAAGCCAGAGATTCATATACGTTCAATTTTACCTTTATTGGGCATAATATCATCTACACCTGCTAGGAAACTTTTCTTAGAACTTTACAAAACCATCGCTGAAACATCGACGGAAGATCGTCGTGAAACATTGATACGAAATTACAATGTAATATCCGCGCTTAATTCGTGGGATCGCAGATGGATCGATCAACCAGATTTTCAAAGGAGATTGGACGCATTTACTGAGATTAATAACGCGATCGAGAAGGATGAAATTACGTTAGAGTTCGGCGTAGCTGTTATTTATAACTGTTATTACTTTCTTAAAAATGAGACAGATTTAGCAATGAGAGATTATGCAGGACAGTGTCTTAAACTTATTGGTCCGAAACTGGCGAAAAAGTACAAGGAAAATGTATTAGATAGACGCTATCTAATGGACGATACAATTTTAGCATTGATAAGGAAAGGAATTGTTAGTAAAAACGATGTTGTACGACTTGTATCGATAGGTTTCTTAGGGTGTATGGCTATGGAGTGTCCAGAAGTACATCCTGTTTTGCGAGACTTGTCGCCATTAACGAACAAAGTGGATCCCGAAGTGGATTTCTTTGAAAACATGCAACATTTACAAATGCACAGAAGAGCTCGCGCATTGCTTAAGTTTTGTAATTTAGCGAAAACATTGAAAAGAGCACCGAATCCAAAAACATTGACGCAATTTATTCTTCCTCTTGCTTCTTCGTATTTGTGTAACGAAAGTTTCATACATAAAAACAGCATCATCGATGCTGCGATCGAAACAGTTGGAACTGTGTGTAGACTTTTACCTTGGCATCAATACGAGATCATCTTAAAGCATTATTTAGGGAAATTAAGAAGTTCTATCGAATTTCAAAAGCAACTTGTTAGAGTAGTTGTCGTTATCCTAGATTCTTTTCACTTTAATCTGTCGAAGTACAAATCCGTCAAAGAAATTTCAGAATTGAGAAATGTTAGAACTACTAAAGGAGAAGATATAGTTCTTGATGAGAACGAAAAGAAGGATGAAAATGATACTGAAAAAACTAACGGTGAAAGCATCGATCAAGAAGTAGAGGAAAAATTAGAAGAAGCTTTAAATTCTGAAACTGTAGAGAATGCAGAAGAAGTTGTTGAAACAGTTCAAAAAGAAGCAGAGGAAGATATACCTGTGATGGAAAAGCAAACGATACTGTCACAGAATGGAGCACAAAGAGTCGTGTTTAGTATATCTAAAGAACTGTTACCTCAACTTCATCGTTCTATTATGGCAAAAACCAAGCACGATAGTAGTCACAAAATTAATAAAAAGAAGGTTTCATTGGAAAACGAGGAAGAAGAATTAATGCGTGTTCCCATTGCACTTGCATTTGTTAAATTATTACAGAAATTGCCTGAATGCATTCTCGATACGAATTTACCAGGGTGAGTGCATACATTTCTATATGAAATCTATAAACTATTAATAATTATTAACTTCTTAACACTCTATAATAAATTGTTTCAGAATCTTTATGAAGTTATGCACATTCTTGAAGTCACGTTTGGAATCAGTACGACGCGTTACACGAGAAGTTTTACAGAAGATTATGATAACTCTGGGTCCAAAATATCTTCATTATCTGTTAAGAGAAATGAATACATTGTTAACAAAGGGTTTTCAGGTCCATGTTCTTGCATTTACGGTACAATCGGTGCTAGTTGCTCTGAAACCGTATTTCCAGAAATTTGATATCAATACAAATCTCCAAAGTATTTTATCTGTAAGTAGTATTGCATATAGATTTTAAAATAGTAAATCTGGACTCTGTTTCAAAATGAAATAACGTATTTTACCTACCTAGGTATGCAAAGTGGATCTGTTTGGATTAACAGCAGAAGAGAAAGAAGTAATGGGCGTTGTAAAAAATGTAGCAGAGGCGAAGTCTACAAAAAGTTTCGATATCTTCCACATACTGGCGCAATATATCACAGAATCTTGCTTGGTGGATCTGATTTTGCCATTGAAAGAAGTGCTGATGAGAACCCACTCGCACAAAACTGTGCAGAAAGTGGTGGAATGTTTAAGAAACGTTGTATTGGGTTTAGCTGATAACGCTTTTATACCATTAGACCAAATGCTGATATTCCTTTATGGTATATGTACTGAAAGCATCCCCGAGCTCGTACCTGAGAGGAAGGAGAAGCAGATGACAGAGAAAGAAGCAAAGGCGCTGGCTAGACAAAAACCAGATTCTTTCATTATACCGCCACAGCCGAAAAATAGAATGGGCGTAAAAGTTGCTTCGAAAACGTCGAGAAATACTAACGTTCACGTCATTATAGAATTTGGTTTGAAATTGTTTCACATTTTACTGAAGAGAGACAAAGTATCTTCTGCAGAGTTCAAACCTTTTATAGATCCATTCGTACCGCTTATGAGCGATTGTTTAAAATCTCAACATGTCAAGGTAATACTTTAAATAAAAATGAACGATTTTACGATATATTTAAGTCCTTATTCTAATTTTCTTTTTTCAGTTGAGCACGTTAGCGTTACAGTGTTTAAATTGGCTGCTCAAGATGGACCTATCTTCTGTTCAAGACGTAACCTCCGATATCTGTTCCTCCATATTCGGTATATTACACAAATATGCTGCAGCGGGTTTGAGCAAAGGAGATAACTTTGATCTCGTTATGGCTGGTTTCAAATGCATGTCTGTAATTGTTCGCGACGTGAAACATTACACAATCAGCATCGACCAACTGAAAGTTCTAATTATGTACGCCGAACAAGATATGCACAGCAGCGATAAACAGGCGACAGCGTTCGGTTTACTCAAAGCGATAATTGCTCGAAAGATGGTCTTCCCTGAAATGTCCGCGGTCATGGAGAAAGTCGCTGCTCTGAGCATTACGTCCGAATTAGAACACGTCAGGCAGCAATCTCGCTCCGTCTTCTATTCGTATCTGATGGAGTATCCCCATGGAAAACAATTAAACAAACATATAGCATTTTATTTAACACAACTTAGTTACGAGATGCAACCTGGTCGATTGAGCGCGTTGGAAATGCTTTACAGTATCGTTACTGGATTTCCATTAGTACGTACTTTCAGAGTTTTTATCTATACCATAAATAACAAAGATAAAGAGAACATAATAGAGGAAAACATAATAGAAATATCTTTAGCTTGTATAGATTAAATTACTGTATACCACAAAACATTTAGATTTATCTATATTACTATATTAACGTATAATTTAAATTGCAGAAAGCTCTAATCTTGAGGTCAGGCCTCATATTTGTAATGGCAGGGGCGAGGTTGGTAAACGACGAGGATCCAACTTGTCGCAAATTGTGTGCAAAGTGTATTAAAGAAATGATTACACGCTTGCCTCATAATAATAGGAGTAAACTTTTCGATATAGTCGTGGAATGGTTGAAAGATTCCAAGGTCATTATATGAAGATCAAATCTCAAGGATCCCTATCACGTTCGGTAGTTCATACAATTAATTATTTCAGATGATGCATCGCACTTTGGCTGCCCAGTTGTGCGGTATATTTGTAACAGTAGAGAAAGATACTTTCGAGTCTCGCCTGAATGAAGTATTACCCCTCCTATTGAAACAGTTTCACGCGAAGTTCGACGACAAAGACGAACCTGGCCGTTTCGTAAAATTGCAAACAACCGAAGACACCGAATTAAAATTACAATGGAACATCAAGGACCCAGAAAGAATGAAAGATCATCACATGTTTCAAGTCTTGCAGTTGTTATTAAAAATATCGGCGAACTGCGCAGCTTTCCTCAAGAACGAAGAGCACAAGGAGACAGTCCGTTCCTTTGCTGGTAAATTTACCATTCCGGCATATTGTTAAACGATTTTTGGTTTTCGGAGATCTAGTTCTATGTATATTTTAGAATACAGTCAGCACTTGCTAGCACATCCGCACACATGGGTTCGTTTAGCAGCGTCTCAAATGATCGGTTTTATCTTGGCTGCCATCGATGTTGACAAAGTCGTAGACTTCCTGGAGAATCCAGAAAAACGCGAAACAGAAACCAGTTATATGTACTCTGATCCTGTCGTCGTCATAAGAAGCTTGACTTTGGATTTAATAGCACAATTGCAACCTGACATGACGTTCGAGGATTTGACCGACCAAACGGTTAAAAATTTAATTTTTGTGGCAAGAATTTTGAAATCTATCAAAACATCCGATAAAAACGCTGATGATCAATATGGCCAGGTGAAAGAGAAAGACGAGAACCTATTACGTCTTCCTTGGCTCGTTAAAAGACTGAGAAAGGCTGTGAACGTAGAAATAACTCAGGCTCCTAAATCGACAACAGTGGTACATCAAGTTCATAATAATTTTTGTATTGTTATAACTGTCATGGCAAGAGGTAATTGTAATATTTCAATTTGTTCAGCGAACTGCATTCTTCAAATGGGTTGCTGGTGCAGTCGTTACCATATCTATGGAATATTTAAACGAGGTGCTTTTCAATATTATGTCGCTCATTACACGGGAAATATCAAGCGCGGAGGAAAATAATACCTTTCTACGGCGATTGGCGAAAGAAGCGGCCGTGATGATAAAAAAACGTTTAGGCAACGAAGAATACACAAAGTTATTGAGCAGGGTACAACAGAAGTTAGACATTAGAAGAGCAGAAAGACGAAAAATGCGAACTCAGCAGGTAGTGTTTTGTACTATCTTATGTTTTTGTAGGGTTATATTTTTTGCAGACGAACATATTTCAATTCTTGTTGCAGTTCGTTACGGATCCGGAGTTGGCCGCGAAACGTAAAATTGCAAGGCAACAAAAGAAAAAGGAAGCCAGAAAGCGGAAAATGGATACAATGAAAGGCAAAAAAGTGACAAGGAAGCGTCGTAAAAAAGAAGTTGATCTGGATATCATATGAATATCCGGTTTAAAGCAAATTCTCAGTGTACGAATTGAAGTTAGTCAATCAAAAAAGAAATTCGTGAATTTTTCAGAGAATAATACGAGGATACAGATCATTTTGTGGGACCCAAACAATATATACAAACATTTTTTTTACATTGCGGATTATAGCCAAAGACTATAGATCCTTATTGAAACATATGTATATTGTATTAAGTAATAAATTATTTTAAATAACATGACAAATTCGTAGCTGGTTTAGTTATACCAAAACAAAATTTAGCTTCGTCTATATTTATGTAAAATACGTACCTACGGGGATCCAACGATCGAAGTATTAAAAGGTGTAAAAATAAGGTAGAACATGTCAGAAAAAAGGCAATACGGCGATAGATAGTATGATTGACATGTCTGCTTTATCTTTTAATTAATACATCAAATTATATTCGC
>NC_071977.1:30600511-30603999 GCF_026283585.1 Hylaeus volcanicus
TGACATGTCTGCTTTATCTTTTAATTAATACATCAAATTATATTCGCGATCGTGCATAACGTGGGCGGTTATTACCAGCATTCAAGAATTCTGGTAATAACCGCCTCTAAAACATAAAACTAATAATTGAACAGTATAACATTGGGATAGCTCGGTTAAACAGTTAATTTATTTTATGTTGAGTAATCGAAATATGTCAACGCAATAAAAAACAGTGCTTGTTACTAAGTAAGTTTAGTATCTACTATGCAAGTTTCATTACTGTTATTAAATCAATTAAAAGGTCAATTACAAGAAAAATACTATTTTATAAAGCAAGAGGTCATATATTGAATATTTCTATGACTTATTCTATGTATGTATACATGCTGTTATATGATTTATTTCTCGGCGAAATCGGTCAACGGATACGATGATTATCTTTCGTAATTTTTTTTTCTATTCTTTCCATTAGTTAACTACATGTCCACTATTTTTATGAATTGAATTATATTATCGTATTAATTATAGAGTATATCTAACACGTAACGTATATTATGATGTATAAATATTTTTTGCACGTTCTCCATGTTATATATTATAAATGCGTATAATCCGCGTCTAATCCGGGTCTAATGATTTTTCGGTAAAAAAAAGTATTCGATCGGGTAAAGGTATTCATGAAATGAAGCTCGCGTTTGTCTGTCCTAGGCGTATTATAACTTAAGAGTAACGTTGTCACGTAATTGATACCGAACATGACGTTATAGCGAGCCTACGTAACGTTATGCTGTGACCTGAGACCGAACCCATCGGGCAGGAAAAGTTGTCTAACTATATCACATTGAAGCATCGCCAACTCTGTCTTCTTTCTTTCTTCGACTTTGATATGCTCGCAAAGAAAGAGCCGAGAGCTTAGCTTATAGAACTACTCGGCCCAGGCACAGGCTTATCGAGGGAGCCGCGTTATCGACGATAGTTGGGCGCTCATAAACTGTTGCCATCATTTCAACGTGCATACACTGCATCTTAGTTACGACCAGACAAAATTTGTTCAACGAATAACTATCGATCGTTCGCGGCACTTTGGCATAGTCTACGTTTGTTCGCCATCAGACTTGGTAGCCCCGGTGGAAATAGAATTCAATAAACACGCTATTAAACGATACGTTCCGCGATGTTCGTCACAGGGACGCTGATGATCGTGGTGGTGGTGTTGCTACTGATTAATCTGGCGATCAAGCTAAGATCGGAAGAACATCCGCCAGGTAACGGGAGTGCGTGTGGACGTCTTGCGTAGCGTTTGCTTGATCGGTACAACGGTATCAATATATCGATCGCTTCTGCATCTACGCGTCCCTCCTTATCATCGTGTAATATCGATACGTTTGATCCTTTGCGCCGCAAGAATTGTTTCGTTTTAATTTCTTGTCGATACATTTCCGTGCCGAAGAAAACTAAAAAATAGAATCTTTCGATAGCGGAAATCCGTTTTTAATTTTGTAGCGTACCTTACAGAGAATTTCATTTTTATATCGAAGCGTTTAACGAACTTTTACTTGGCTTTCTTTACCGTACGAAGAGTAGCGAATGAAATTTTAGTCTATAATTAATAATATGTAGAATATATTCTTCTTGGTACGAGTAGCAAATATTTAAAAAAAAAAAAATGAAAACACCGAACGACTCTTTATATTTCTAAGGGATTGTGTTCTTGGTACGAGTAGAAAATATTTTTGAAAAAATTAGAATATATATAAAATATATATAATATATTTAGAATATATATAATATATTCTAGATATTCTAGATTCAATTAACGAATATACGTCGACTAATAACAGAGACAGAAATTCGAAACGATGTTTACAAATCAATTAAGCGATAGATAGTTAAATGACTTTTGAAACATCGAATCAATCGTCTAATTTAGACGTATTATTACATACGAAACACTGTCTCCGTTTATCGCAATAAATCGTTGAACGATTCATTGTCCTTACACTTCAGTTAACGTAACGTTATCTGGTCTTCTCACGACACGTATAACAAGATCATTTCCTTAAAACGCGTTATCATTTAGGTCCATTCCCGTGGCCGTTTATCGGCAACTACTTTTTACTGAAACGTCTCGCACGTGAACTTGGAGGACAGCACTTGGCCTTCTCTGAACTTTCTAGGCGATACGGCAGCGAAGTGATAAACTTGAATCTCGGTATCAGCAAGATGATAGTGGTATCCGGAAGCAAGTCTGTCGAAACGGTGTTGGAAAGCGAGGAATTCGACGGACGACCTTGGAACGAGTTCATCAAAATGCGAAATTTCGGAAAGAAGCAAGGTAGTACCGCTACCTTACCTCGACGTTGAGTCGACGACAGTATTCTCGCGATATCTCTATTTCGATAAACCGAATAATTTATATTCAGGCGTAACGATGAACGACGGACCGCATTGGAAGTTCCTGCGCAACTGGACCATGCGGACCTTGAGGTCCCTCGGCTTCGGGAAGTACGGCATGTCGGAGATGATCAAGGAGGAGCTAACGATCGCGTTGGAGAGTTTGAAGAAGGGAGGCGTATATCGATTGAAACCCGTGATCAGTCCCGTCGTGATAAACGTCCTGTGGAGGCTGTCGACTGGAGCGCGCTTCAGCGAGAACGCGAGGTAACGGATATCTAAAATGGAAGGTAACTGGAAGGTACCTGGTAAAATGGAAGGAGTTTAGAATCGATTCGAAAGTGTGTCACGCGTTCGAAATCCATCGAATCGTGATCGTTTATTGTCTCTTCGACGTCTTGCTCCACAGATTAGAGTACTTCGTCGACTTGATGGAACGTCGCGCGCGAGTTTTCGACATGGCCGGAGGGATTCTCTCAATTTTCCCATGGATTCGTTACGTCGCGCCCGAGGCGTCCGGTTACAAACTTCTCGTCACGCTGAACACCAAGCTCAAGGAATTCCTGATGGTGCGTTCGATGCGCGAATCGATTACGATATCTTCTCCTTGTTAAACGATACTTTTCTTGTTCAGGAAGTCATCGTCGAACACAAAGAGAAGTACGTCGCGGGGAGCGAGGCGGACCTGATAGACATGTTCATCCACGGGATGGTCAACGAGAAAGGAGAGGATCCCATCTTCACCGGTACGCTTCCTTGAGAGTATCGTGTCTTTGGGATAGTTTCTTCTCGCTTCTGCAACAAATCACATTTTTTTGTAATCTTGTTTCTTAGACGATCAATTAGTGATGATAATGGTCGACCTCTTTCTCGCTGGCGTCACCACTACGGAGACCACTTTGGAGCTCCTTTTTCTGAACATGGTGGTGCACCAGGACGTCCAACGGAAGCTTCAACAGGAAATCGACTCCGTGATTCCACCTGACAGGCTTCCTGACTTGTCCGACATGCCGAAGTAATTTCTTTACGTATCTTATGTTTATTCCTTGGTCAACGAAGAGGAACGTAAGCTTCAAGTATATGAAATCAATGTAAGCTTCAAGTATATGAAG
>NC_071977.1:30604009-30609093 GCF_026283585.1 Hylaeus volcanicus
AGTCAATGTAAGCTTCAAGTATACGAAATCAATGTAAGCTTCAAGTAGGCACGGATTAACGGGTGATTCAGGGGGATTTAGGAACGAGAAGCTTGCAATCTTTGGCCTCGCTCTTCGAGGGCCCTAATTTACGTATAAATAGATGAAGAACCAGGGTTCACAAGTTGAAAACTCGAATGGTAAAATTGTGAATAAAATCTGTACAGGCTTCCTTACGCGAGGGCTGTGATGACCGAAACCCAACGTCGCTGGACGGTGATACCAGTGATCGGACCGCGTCGCGTTCTACAGAAAACGAGACTCGAGAACTACAGGATACCAAAGGACAGCACCGTTTTGATAAACCTGAACTCCGTCCACATGGACCCCGATATCTTCCCCGATCCAGAGAAATTTCAACCGGAGAGGTTCCTCAAAGACGGAGAATTCGACAACGCCCCAAACACTTTGTTCTTCGGAAAAGGTATCCACTCGCGCACGTTTACATTAGCTTTCGTTGAAGTAGCTTCACATTCGTAATTACGTCAAAAACGTCTCTACATTCGGTCTCAGATTTTAATGAATTACATCTCAGGGTCGCTAATCGTTACCCTTTTTTAAACAATCTACAATCTCTATTTTCGCGATGTATCAAAGTTACGACTGCCTAAATACCATTTTCATTCGAATCGAACAAATTCACGCGAAGATCCGTACGCGTACAAATTTTGAAATCGGTTTACACAAAACTGCGGTGGTCGATTTAAATCGAAACGGGCTCGCACGATTCGCATTTAATCAAAGAACGATCGAGGGAAGTTTCGTCGAAATCCTTCATGGAATAAATCCACCGAACGACTACTTCAACGAGTCCGCGACGATCGTTTAGGTTTCGTGAAGAATTTCTCGACGTCGGCTCGAAAACGGTAAACGCGGACTGTCTTGTAAATCCAGACGCCGTCTGCGAAAGGTTAAACCGCCATAACACGTAACTATGCGTGCCGGCACCTTTTCTCTGTACGTTTCCTGATGTCTCTAGGAAAGTCGGAAACGCGGTTGACGCGCGGTGAAAAACGAGCGTAAACTTGTCACCGTAATTATTACCCCGAGGAGAGGATTTACTATACAGGTGCCACTTAAGACGGGTTAGCTGGACAGCTCGTTTATCTTCGAAGCGAGAAGAGAACGTTACGAACAGAAGCTGTTGATTTCACGGGGAGACATGGCGTGACGAGGTTTGTCTGGTTACAGGTAGCGCCAAGGACATCTGAAGATCTAGTCTGATTTTTTGTTCTCACAGAGACTATCATCGTTTCCTTGAATTGCTCTTGCAACGACCTTGGAAGATCTTGAACTATTCGTATTTGTCTCGCCAAAAATCGTTTCGTTTTCCTTTGAAACTCTGATTGTTCCAATATCTGTTTTCTTTTCCATTTTAGGAAAAAGGCGCTGTCCCGGCGACGTGTTGGCGAAGACGGCGTTGTTCCTTCTGTTCATCGGTGTGATGCAAAAGTATTCCCTGCTTCCGGTTCCTGGTAAAGGACCGACGTCCATAGAAGTAACTTCTGGCATATTGATCTCGCCCAAGCCGTACGAGATATTAGTCGTGCCACGAACAAATAATTAATCCGACTACTTTAGATTCGACCGTGAACTTCCGATCCATCGAGCCGATTCTTTCCGTATACTTTTACTCGGTCGTTGCAAATAACGAGTAAGACACCACCGGTCTAATCGTCGACGTAAAAGATGTCGTAGGTACCTCGCAAACGCGTTGTTTTCACTGCAATAATAGTTATTAAAATAAAGATAAGGAAATTTTCTACAGAAAGATGTCATATATTTTCTTATCTTTCCCAAGAAACACTCAGCCAGAGGTGGCTGAGAATAGGAATCATCGACAACGTTCCGTTTCTCTACCAGGTGACTGCAGAGTCGCGGTAGCCTCGGAGGATTTGTTTATAACTAGGGTGATAGGGATGCACTGGCGGAAACTCGGTCCAGTACGATCCAAAGATAAGATAAGACAGTCCTTTGTTTGCATAAGGTGCGGAAACTTTAAGCACAAGTAACCGAGAAATAATTAAACGACGTTTCCGCGCGCATCGGTTAGACGTTTTCCGTTCGGAGGAACTCGACCCGCGGATAGACGCCTGTTTGCTTGAATGAAACAAATTTTTCTCTCGAATTTTGTTTATTGTTCCTGCCGCTGGAAAGTCGCTTTAGGCGTCGTTTCACGTGTTCGTCGAAATCGTCTCGTTTCGCGGAAGTCCAAATGTACCGTCAGCGTCGCGCCACGTGGCGATTCGGTCCTTTTATGTATACGGAGCCCCAACGCCGGCCGCTAAATGTTTTCTTGCCGCTGGAAATTAGACGTCATCGAGGCGATAAGAACACCGTTATTTGAAATAAATCTCGGTCCAAGCATTAGCGTCCTTTAAAATATTTTCATCCGTTGCGTATAAATAAATATATTCTGTCCATTTAAATATTTTTGTACGCTAATCTATGTTGCGTTTAAACTAAATTTTGGTCACAATTGTAAAAATAAATTTACTCACGATACTTTCCGAATCTCCGTTTACGTGGCTCGCGATGTCGGGTCTCGTGGCGAGCTTCAAGTAATACGGTTTCGGCGATATAGTGAAACCATCGTAACCATTCGGGTCCGGCTTGTCGTGGTCAGGTGAAATTTCGATGTCGAAATAATGTATAACGTAGGCGAAGAACAAGAACAAGGAACTGCGGGCTAGCATTTCTCCGGGACACCGTCTCTTGCCTGAAATACGCGCGAATCGTCGTCATAATGGATTCCGTCTTTTTTACAATTCGCGTGGGCGTCGCTAAACGTCCAATCAACCAATTCTCGCGAAGTATTGCGTGCTTCGCGCAGAGTTATGGCGACTTTAAGTAATCGTTAAGTATCGTTTCGCTGGTTCGAATTTCTTTGAAAAATTCACATTTTTACAAAATTTTATGGCGAACGAAATATTGATATTATTAATAAATATTAATTGTAATTGTCCCACGTAATTGATTCGAGGTAGCTACCGGTTACCTAAACCGAAAGGCATGCTCGCATTTTTCTGACTGAATCGGCCACTTTCGTCCAGAAATCGTTGCGGTCGAAACTCGTGTGGGCGATCCCAGTACGCTTCGTCGTTGTGAACGCTATGAAAATCCAGAAGGACGATTGTATCCTAAAACAATGAGAATGTGTACAATAAATAAATCCCTACCGCTGTTTCTCTATGTATCGTATGTGGACCATTGTATGTATCATATTTACCTTTGGTATGCGATATTCGTTGAGAGTTACGTCCTCCATGGTCTTGTGAGGTACTCCGAGAGGTGCCAGGATCAAAAATCTCTGCACCTGGTTAAAAGCCATTTGTTTAACTTCCTTTATTCCAGTCTAATAGGTCAAATGTCCTAATAAAATCTATGGAACGATCCCTTGTACAGTTTCTACGCTGCTCCACTTATTAATATCGTTGTTTAAATATCTTCCACAAAATCTCTGGCGACAATTCCTTACCCGATATAACATCACAGTTCGCGTTACAAACCTAAAGAACACGCTCACCTCTGCAAGGAACGATTCCATCAACGGCATCGACGGATAATCTTCCAAAGCAGGGGCCCTTGATCTACCCACGACATTATCCAACTCATCTCGAAGCGTTTTAATCCACTCCGAGTGCAGGGACAGAAATAGCAACGTGGTCGCCAAAGTGTCGGTCGTGGTCTTCGAGCCAGCCAGAAACAGGTCCAGACATAGTACCAGTAAATTCTCTCCTGAAAGAAGACGAACCGTTCAATGCGCACACGAATCCTTCATTCGAGACGAATAAGAGAGATTACGCACGATCAAAAATTGTCTCGCTACGCTTGCCGTCGTTGGAGGAGATCTCCAAGAGGAAGGCCTCGATGAGATCCTGAGGCTCGTTCGAGGACAAACGCTTCTCGTGGACGCTTATCTCCTCGTCCAGGAAGCTCCAAAGCTTCCTCAGGATTCGCATTAGTTCATTGTAACCGCACAACTCTGGTATGACGAAGCGGAGGAATGGTATCTGAGACACTATCCCACCCATGGTGTCCATCAATCTATAATAGAAATTTATACAAATGTACTCGAGACTAACTGTGGCAGAATTGATGGACTTATTTAGAACTAGGTTTCGCAGGTGGAATATTATTTATTCGATGTCGTTCACGTTCCGATCGACTGTTCGGAGGATTCGGAGGTTTCTGACGCACCTGAAGGCATCGTGTACGGTTTCCAGCATCTCCGTCAGCTTTTCGTTCTCGTAGTCGAACCTGTGACCAGCAAACATGGACCAAAGAGAGTTCAGTACCGCGATGTCGAAGGCGGTGTGCATGGGAACCGGAGCTTTCGCGCTGGCACGACGTAGATACCTCACGAGGTTCTCTGCCTCGATGGTCAACTGCTTCTCCATGACCGACTGGCCTAATCCGAACATCCTGAGGTGGCGCATGGTGAAACGGCGACATTGAGACCATCGCGGGCCCTCGGTAAACAGAATCCCTGACAGGATTCGGAAAATAAAATAATCGTAATTCGGTGAAAGAAATTGCAGTCTGCCGAAGAAATTTGTAGTAACGCGCACCTTTTCTTTTTCCAAAGGAACGAACCCTGAAGAAGAAGCCGTCGGGTCTGCCGTTGAACTCGTCTCGTAGGAGAACTTTCTTCACCAGGTCGTGCGTCGAGATCACGACCACCTTTTGGTTTCCCAGCTTCAGGCCCAAGATTGGTCCGTAGGTCCTCGTCAGTTCCTGAAATGCTAGATAAGCGTATCCATTCTTCGCCCTCAAGCGTCGGAACCCGAGGAAGCAGCCCACAAGCGGCAGCCATTTTGGACCTAGGCAGAAGATGAACGTTCCAAAGAACTAGTTACGTATCTAATTAAACGGCACACGTACAAATATACACATACCAATATACACATACAAATATACACATACAAATTATATACGTACTATACACATTTGGTAATTAATTTTTAGAATTTTTTGAATGACATATAATAGCTTAATTACAGAGAAGTATTTTTTGTGATAGATACAAGGTCACCAGAGACGTC
>NC_071977.1:30609103-30612780 GCF_026283585.1 Hylaeus volcanicus
TATAATAGTTTAACTACAGAGAAGTATTTTTTGTGATAGATATAAGGCCACCACAGACGTCTACCGAGAAGACTACTCCCAGAGGGCAATTTTACTAGGGCAATTTTACTACCACATACTCGATTACATTTAAATTAACGATTAATTTCTAATATATGTAATATTTAATTGCGGATCCACTACGCACGAACGCACCAGGAGGAAAATTGCGCGGCTTGAGGCAATCGTAGAGGCAGAAGGCACAGAAAAGGACGAGGAGAAGTGATATCGCCGCGCACAGCATCTTCGGATGCACTGATTCGTTCAATTCGTGACTTCGAGCGCGGTTTGGTACACCAAGCATATATACGTACGGCAACAAAAACGATTCTGGTGCCACCCTCTGATATTATCGGCGTGACACCCATGGCCTCTGACGAAAATATCTTTTTGTGCCGAGGCATCCTTTTCACGGCGCTCCCTGAGCTCGATGCTCCGTTATAGAAGTGTCATTCGTCTTTTTTATAACTCTCCGAGAACGCAACGATGAATGGACCTCGTTAGCTATACTCTCGACGGAACCGGAGAATCCTCTTCGTCGCGATGCAATAACTACGCTATACTACGGACGATAGCTACGCTAGCCATAGCGTAGCATGTCGATCATTTATTTTAATACGAGTTTCACATCGTCCATCCGCGTGCGAGCGACTCGTTCGCGAGACACACTTTTCGACCCAGAACACGGAATAACCGAGGCCAACGACCCCGCGATACGGAAGAACCTTTAGTAGAAATTTGTTTTCACCGAAAGTCGGGATACCAGCTGGAGGAGCAATCGTGCTGAACGTGATCGAAGATGTTGGGGAAAAAAAGAGGGAAACCTTCAAACTAATTTATTAGACACGCGACAGATTCAGCGGATCTCGAAGCACGTTTCTAAATCATCGTTTACGATGTTTTCCTTACGATACTTCCTGTCGTAAACTATTTTCCGAAGAAACATCGAGAATAATAAAACGAACACTTCTCGGAGAACTTTTCTACTCGAGAATTCATTTCCGAAGTCTCGGAAATGGATTCCAACTATTTTTTAAGAATTCGTTTCTCGGGTGCGAGAATTTGTTAAAAAATCTTCAGAATGCTCGCATGCATGTCAGATACCAGCGCGGTAATCAGTCGCGTCGAGTAAAGCGCGCGTTTCGCGTAAATCGTCTCCTTCGTTTTATCTATTACTGTTTATTTCTATTTATCTGTTTCTTGCAGAGAAGTTTGCAGAAGAAAACGAATCGAACGGAACAAGAACGTACGATAAGAAGGAAAGTTCCGAAGCCGTTATTAGAATGTTTCCTGGTCGGACAAGCCGATTAAAGCGACCGAACTGGTTCCGCTTTTCAGAGAACCAGAAAGGAAATCAAAAGCGAACAGGTTCACCAACTTGTTAACCGCAGCCACGCTGTACATTGTAACGCACGCGTACTTTACGATTATTGCTACTTTGGCTTCTATCGAGTACAACGGAGAGAAAGTATTGCTCCGAAGACAGAAACGAAGACAAAACAGGTTACGAAATTTTGCAGAAGTCCGTATGGGTTGGCTTCTGCTTTCCCGTTGGCTTCTGCTTACGAAGTCTATTTAAAATGATACGGTCGCTGCGACGTGGGTTAGTTCGAGTATTAAAATATTGTTATTTTATTCGTTGCAGGACCGGGCGCCGTGATCGTCTCGGCGCACAGTGACGACTTCCTCGTGGGATTTATTTCTAGTCGAGAGCGTATCGAAAAATGTTCGATATTTGGAATAATATTTGTGTTCAATGATTATCATTTACAATATTCGTTCACACTGTGAACGAATATCGTTGTAATTATTTTAATTCCATAAGCGTACATTGCGATTTAAAGATTCGGTTACTTTGACGGGATCTCGACTAGCTCGAGTCGCGCAAGAAATATCTTTCTCCGGCCGAAGGAAAGAATGGGGACCGAGGAGGTTAATTAATGCATCCGGTACGTCTTGGAACACTCGGCGATTTATTCGTGTCTGATGTTGACCTTCCGTAACGTCGAGCGTGCAGCGACAAGAAACTTTCAATGCGTCCGCGAAGCGGCTTTAGGGATCGCCTTTTTGGAAAGTTGTGGAAAGTAGCTTTGTCTCGCATTTTTGTTCTACTTTTGTTTTCAAAGAAATTCCATACCCAGATATGATAAGCCGATATCTACCTTCGCTAGTGGGTAATACTTCGTTCGACCGAGATATATTGCGTTTTAAAAGCGATAGATGAGAGCAAGCTTCGAGATAATTTTGTTCATCGACGAAGTTTTGAATCGTTTATGGTTATTAATGGCTCTTTGAATAATCACGCAGAGCATTAACATTCATGCATGCAAGCTTAAAACAAACACGCGTGATGTCACATGCCCGAACGTGCATGTTTTACGAGCAGTGTTTGCAGATACAACACTTGCGAAGTGGAAGCAACGGATACCGATTACCTAACTTCCTCGGGGCAGTTATATCTTGCTTAACAACAAAAGTCCAAGACTAAATAACATCGTAAAACGCGAAGCACTTATTACTTTTATATTTTGCTACTTAAAATATTAAATTTCCTATATTTAGAGCTAACTTAGTATATTATAAGCGTTTCGCTGAAATTCCTTTGTAATAAAAAAAGTTACGACCAATTTCGCCTAGGCCTGGCTGTGATTCATGGCAGAAATGACTTTAAAGCGGCGCTAATTGTGCATTGTTTCCTCGCGTGCAACGTTCGCGTCGAGACTCGCCACCAAAGTGTAAAATTGATCGTTATCGCGGCAGCCGTTCGCTATTCCACGGCCAGAGATTTCCATCCGAGTGTTCTTCCACGTCCGAGATCATTAAACATAATTTTCTAGGGGAAACGACCTTGGCTATCTCCTTAATGGTGTCATTGGGCAACTTCTTTTTGGAGCCCCGAGTTTCGTGAACGTTTCACGGTTAGCGACTCGAATTTACTATTACTTGATGTACGTTTTATTTATTTTAAATTTTAAATAATTTTAATAGTGCGCTTGTAGTCGGATGCATGACGCGTCGGATGCTGAACTTATGCGTTCAGACGCGATGAAACGAAGGGAAGGAAAAAGACCGCGAGGAAAGTGAAAACCGCGTGCGCGAGGTTTGAATCGAATAGAAATTACTCTATACGACATTTCTCCGGTTGTTTTTTATTTCGACCGGCGCGATCGAACGACGCGATGAAAAGTTCGACCCCTGGTGACTGGATCGGGCAAAAGTTTCTCTCGTCGCGCTTTGAAGCCGATTCTGTCTCGACAATGCACACGACTCACGACGGAGGCCAGCTAAAGGTATCCACACACGATGATCCTCGTTGCGGATCATCGAACAACGATATTATCGCTAAATTGGGATCAAGTGACTCGATATTGTGTATGCGAAAAGGTATCGTACAAGCGCGAACATACTCATACAGTTTTTGACTGTTCTTATACGCCTCGTCAATCCACGATATTATTATTATTAAACGACATTGTTGTTCACATAGTAGGTGCAAGAAGAATATATTGAAAGCGTAAAGGAGAGGCAAGGCTTAACAAACCAATGTTGCCATACAAACGCAAACAAACACAAACAGTTAGTTGTCATACAAACCCTAAACAAAGTTGTCATACAAAGAGTAAAGCAAACAAGGTACT
>NC_071977.1:30612790-30621747 GCF_026283585.1 Hylaeus volcanicus
GCATGAAGGAGAGCCAAGGCTAAACAAATCTAAGTTGTCATACAAACACAAACAAACACAAACAAACACAAACAGTTAAAGCAAGGAAGGTAAAGTAAAGAAGTAGATCATCCCCGGATCATTGATATTGCTATCGATATCCGTGTGTGTGGACGCCTTAATGACTGAGAGTACAGTAGCACGGATTAATTTATGCCGTCGAAGCGTGTGCGGTGCGCGCACACGTGTGGGTGCAAAGACACTTTCTCTCCACGGTCGAGGTCTGCCCCTATCAAGCCAGACTTCCTTCCATAACAGATCCAACTTTCTCCCGTGTTCGCGGCGTCGCGTCCGTGGCCGTAGGCCGGCGCATTGCGTCATGTCGAGCGTGGGCACCTTCGATGACGAAGCGAAATAATAATGCGGAGGTGTTAACGAATTATTAACAAGCCTCTGTTCGTAACGCGCCGAGATTAATCAAGCGACAACGCTGATACGTGTCGTCGAGTATCGACGCCGGGAAACGAGGATGCCTGCGAACGATTAAGAAAAGAAAGCGATCGGAAAGCACTGCCTATCCAAACGATGAGTTTCATTTATGTGCACAGTTGCGATCGAACTGTACGATCGAGGCGTATTAGAAACGTTCAATTTTTGTTGGAGAATTTATTCCAGAATTTATATTCGATAGAAATGAAATTGGTTAATAAGGGAAATCCTTTTAGTACAGGATAGAGTATATAAATACATTCATGTTTTATTCGATGGGTTTGTTTGCGCAATTTGTTCACGATACAAGTACAATTACGAAGGAAAGCGAAGTCGATATGTAGCGAAGTCGATATGTAGCGAAGAAGCGAGGTGTATCCGGAAAAACCTAAGCTCGATTTGTACAGCACCGGGCAATAAAGAACGACTCCAGTAATATTGGTTCACAGAGAAAAATACAATCGCGAGTCCAACTACCGCTGCTCCACTCGAAGCAGAAAAAGCTACAGGTTCGAGTGAAAAGTTTCACAAAAACAATCTAATCGTGATACTTGAATGACACTACTCGTAATTCTGTCTACTATCTCGGAAAACGAAAGAGATCATCTAGTGGATGCGAGTGAGACAGACGGTGATGAAAGGACGAAGACCCACGGTGTTTTAACAAATTATTAATCAACTTTATTTGTAACGGCAGTGGTTAACAAAGAAAGGGTAACAACAACATCGTATAAAAGAAAATATACATAAAGGATGGAACGCGTTAGCGTCGGCACCACGTCGAAGAAAGTAGAGGAAAAGGGTCGGAAGTGTGTAAGTCAGTCGATTAATCCTTGGGGAAGCTTAACTCTCTAGAACTTAACGTACACCTAAGATAATATATACAGCGGCTTATGTTACAGTACTCTTAGCAAGATTTTTGTACAAGCATCTAAACGACGATCACTGATTGGGGAACGCGAAGTTGGCCGTAGCGACGCTTTGATTTTGCGTGACCGGCGGTGGCACCAGGTCCTGATTGATCGTCTGGAGTTCCGTCTTGGACGACCTGTCCCACCTGACCTTGTTGTCGTCGATCTGACGTTGCTGCTGCTGACCTTGACCGCTCAGCTTCGAGGCAGCCTCTGGAACAGACCGCACCAGCTGCGACCCCTTCGCTTGAGTATCCTTGCGATCCTCCCATCCGTGAGGGTGATGATGGTCCTCGGACGGGAACCACTCCGATATCCAAACAGGCTTCCAGATCTTCTTCCACGCCGGCACCCAGATCTCCTTCCAAGCGGGCACCCAAATCTGCTTCCAAGCCTCCTTCCACGCCAGCTTCTTGTCTGGGATCCATTCGAGCTTCTTGTCCGGTTTCCAGATCTGCTTCCAAGCCTCCTTCCACTCCAGCTTCTTGTCAGGCACCCAGATCTGTTTCTTGGCAGGCTTCCATATCTGCTTCCACTCCTCCTTCCATATAAGCTTCTTGTCGTCCACCCAGATCTGCTTCTTGGACGGCTTCCAAATCTGCTTCCACGCTTCGACCCACTCCAGCTTCTTGTCAGGTACCCAGATCTGCTTCTTGGCGGGTTTCCAGTACTTTTTCCATACCGGTTTCCATATCAGTTTCTTCTTCCAGAGATCGTGGCTGGTGTACTCCCATCCATGTTGATCCTTGCCGTGATAGTGCTCGCCGGGTATTCCCACTTTCACCCATTCGGGGATCCACAGCTTCTTCCAGGCAGGTACTTGGATCTCCTTCCAAGCCGGCACCTGGATCTCCTTCCATACGGGTTTCCAGATCTTCTTCCAAGCCGGCACTTGTATGTCCTTCCACGCTGGTACTTTGATAGGCTTCCAGACGGGCTTCCAGATCTTCTTCCAAGCCGGCACCTGGATCTCCTTCCAAGCTGGCACTTGTATCTCCTTCCACACTGGTTTCCAGATCTTCTTCCAAGCCGGTACCTGAATCTCCTTCCAGACCGCCTTCTGCGTCGGTACCCAGATGGGTTTCCAAATCTTCTTCCACGCAGGCTTCCAAATTTGCTTCTTCGCGGGCTTCCAGATCTTCTTCCAGCCTGGCTTCCAGATCAGCTTCTTCTTCCAGTAGCCGTGATCGTGATGATGATCGTCGTGATGGGCGTCGCCGCCTCCACCGCCAAGGTCGCCACCAGCCAAGTGTCCCAAGCCACCACCGATATCTCCACCCCCAGAGTGACCCAATCCTCCGCCAATGTCGCCGCCACCGGAATGGCCGTAACCACCTCCGATATCGCCACCTCCAGAGTGACCGTAACCACCTCCGATATCGCCACCTCCAGAGTGACCCAATCCTCCGCCAATGTCGCCGCCTCCAAAGTGACTTAAACCTCCGCCAATGTCGCCACCTCCGGAGTGACCCAAACCGCCGCCAATGTCACCACCTCCGGAGTGACCCAAACCGCCGCCAATGTCGCCACCCCCGGAGTGACCGTAGCCTCCCCCAGAGTCGCCGCCAGAGTGACCAAAACCGCCGATATCGCCGCCATAGCCACCTACGTCGCCGCCGTGGCCGTCACCCAGGTCACCACCCCATCTCTTCTGAGCCTCCGTTCCATATCTGTGTGGAATAGTTTGCTTAATTTATCAGTAGCGGTAGATTGTTAGTTTGATAATTACTTATAACGTATGGGTAATATTTGTTTGTTTCGAAGTCGTAGTTCGGCAGTGTTTGGAGGCTGGAATGTTTTAAAGAGAAGTAAATTTTCATAGTTGGAATTAAAGAGTATTCTTTAATTAACTATTGCTCTTTGAAAGCTGAATGATTATATATTCGATTCAACGAATCATGTTTTTAGAAGATGGACCAAATGTAAACTAAAGGTGGTTATTAATATTTTTCCTTTGATGATACTGCTCTATTAATAATACCGTTGTTTTATAATGAATTCAAGAAATCCATCCGGTCGCGGATCCCCAAAATCCATAATTATTTTTCTATAATTCACTTTCTGAATTCAATAAAAATAAATCGATGAAATAGACATACGGAATTTGCTGCTGAGATCGTTGCTGAGACTGCTGAGATCGTTGCTGAGACTGCTGCTGCAACGGACTCTGATCCAACGCTTTGCTCGCCACAAGAACGGCATGCAGTAGCACCGCTAGTGCAGCCTGCGAACAACGTCGTCACGTAAAAATCACGGAACTCGAGGTACAGCGACACGCGCACAGTGGCACGTTCCGCCGTACCAGGTATTAAATGCTGATCGTGTTGCTTCTAAAACCTGGCAAATATTTTTTTAGTGTCAACGAAAGCTCGGAAGGTCGACGCTCGCGTGGACCGAAAACGCACTCGCTTTTACGGAGGCGTAAAAGTGACTTTTAGCGTCCTCTCGTTTATGGAACGTCGCTTTCGAAACTCGCCGTTGATCGATAATTAAGTAACACGTTCGTCGACAAACAGCGAGCGCCGATGGACTACTCGCGGGCACTGCCTCTGTTGGTACCGGGTTTCGAGATTTCGATTTACACGTTGGTATCTAATAATCATGCTCGTTTCTATCGAGTACCACTGTTTCGAGTATAGATATAAGAGAGTGAAAATTAGTATTGGCTTTTGTGAATATCACAAAGGTATGGGAGCTGATTTATCTTGATCAAATCATTGATATTGATTCTGTTTTATGAAAATAGAAAATAGAAAAAAATAGGAAAATTAATATGGAGTCTTGTGAATTTACTCAACGACTCGCGAAACTATATGACCTGATTTATCTCAACGATATCGTATCGATATCGATTCTGTTTCTATGGAGTATTTCTTTGGATACATACAGAAAAAGAAAAAAAATAGAAAAATTAATATGGAGTCTCGTGAATTTACTCAACGACTCGCGAAACTATACGACCTGGTTAATCTCAACAAACCATTGACGACGAGTTCCATCCCTTTCTATGGAGTACCATGGCTCTGGACACAAGAAGCGAGAGAACGAAAACTGAATATAGTGAATTTACATACCGATATCTCCTTGCGAATATCACAAAGGTACCACTCTTTTAAATAAAATAAAGAGACAAATTAATACAGAATCTTCAAACGTCCTCTCTAAAAATACTACGGAGTGAGATTGTTTCAGGTCACTCCCTCGGCAAAATTTCTCAACTTTCTGCAGGTACACGCGACCTTCCGACACTAAAACCACCGAATGGCGTACGCAGTAACCGCGTGTAAACTTATTTTAAATACGAACTGACCGCGCATCCCGGGCGAATCCTCATATTTCTCGCAATGCCGCCCGTCGGGCTCGGGCCGCGTACTCTTGTTCCCTAAGTGCAGGAAAACGTAACTTACTTCGTCCAATCAGCGGAACGCCGTAGTTATATAGGCGCGTATTCTCCCCCATGCGCGAAGAAGGCGCCTCGTGGTGCGTTCGGGCCAGGTGGGCGAAGGTGGTGGTAAAACGGTCCCAGGTGGAGGAGGAGACGGTCGCGATGGTTGGCGGGTTCCAACCGGCTCACCATTATGGAAAGCTCGCGGCGATCCCGGAGATCGGACAAATTTTATTCGATTAACAGGTAAATCAAATCTTTAAACTGCTTGGAAATTCTGCGTAAAAATTTACCTGGTTTAGTTTTCTGTTTACAGCGTCGTATCTACAACTGCGTTTCATCGGCGTCTGCAAACGTTGGAATTCTATAGGTATTTGTATATTTATTATGTAAATTAATAGTATATAATAAAAGCTCGTTGCGCGATGCATCAATTTTTATCGTATCTCGCGTTTCTTTATATATACTTTCTATAGGTGTTTATATATACTTAACAGGTAAATGAAATTTTTAAACTAGTTAGAAATTCTGTATAAAAATGTACCTAGTTTCATTTTTCTGTTTACAGCGTCGCATTTACAACTGCGTTTCATCGGCGTCTGCAAACGTTGGAATTCTACAGGTGTTTGTATATACTTAACAGGTAAATGAAATTTTTAAACTAGTTAGAGATTCTGTATAAAAATGTACCTAGTTTAATTTTTCTGTTTACAGCGTCGCATTTACAACTGCGCTTCTTCAGCGTCTGCAGACGTTGGAATTCTATAGGTATTTGTACATTTATTATGTAAATTAATAGTATATAATAAAAGCTCGTTGCGCGATGCATCAATTTTTATCGTATCTCGCGTTTCTTTATATATACTTTCTATAGGTGTTTATATATACTTAACAGGTAAATGAAATTTTTAAACTAGTTAGAAATTCTGTATAAAAATGTGCCTAGTTTAATTTGCTGTTTACAGCGTCGTATCTACAACTGCGTTTCATCAGCGTCTGCAAACGTTGGAATTCTATAGGTATTTGTACATTTATTATGTAAATTAATAGTATATAATAAAAGCTCGTTGCGCGATGCATCAATTTTTATCGTATCTCGCGTTTCTTTATATCTTATTTGCGGCTCCGTGTTTCCACACAATTCTTCAATTCCTTGGATAATTGCAGATAAATGACCTTCTCTAAAAATATACCTCAGTATGTATCTCGTACTTCTACCAATAATAAGCATATCTTTTTAGTCATTTTAGATTAGGAGCACGACGAAGACTAAATGTTTATAACGCCATTGCAATACGAAGGCTAACCTCGAGCCAGCAGTTGTAAGAGGCGCGGGAAGATAGCCACGCGCCTCTTAGACAGGGAATCTTCGCAAATAAGATATAATAAAATTCACCACCGCCCGAGTAAAGTTAATTTCCCTGGATAGTCGTAGCATTTTCAATCGATTGTATCGTTGATCACGAGGAATTCGATTCCATCGCTACGACCGTTCCTCCCCTCTGCTCCGTCGCGACCACCTCCCGGTGAACCTGGCGATCTTTCTTCGCGCCGCGGCGGGCCAGCGTTCCGGAGAAAGTGATCGGGAACGGTGATCCGGTCGAGCGCGCCGAGCGGTTTCGTTCTACCTGTATTCGTGCCGGTCTGTTCACCGAAGGCGAAGTTCACGGGACGGCAAGGTTATGCATCAAGGTTATACCTGGTGCTCCAGATAATCCGATCGGGATGGCTGACGGGAAAGAAATCGAGCGTGGAATTTAGAAACGAAGTTGAGAAACGCTGAATTTATACGCAGTAGTAATGGAAAATAGAATGTTTCGATATCGGCGGCGAGGAGAATAGGAGCTTAGAATAGGAAGCGTATTTACACGTGGGTATGTGGAGCTCGAGGGCCGTTCCTGAGCACCCCAGACATTTTAATAATTTTAATAACGAAGAGTAGATTGGCTAACGGTAATAATGGTACCCTCTGTTCACAGGTGAAAACAACACGCAAAATTATTCACGTTTTCGTCTCGAGCCAAGGATCATGACACGCTATTCAGAAAATAGGTAAATTTCCACTGAAATAATGGATAAATAAATTTTGATACATTAATAGTCTCTGTGTTAGACGCGTATTTTTATCCCGAGCCAAGAATGCAATTCAGAAAATAGGTAAAGTTCCTCCCGAATGATAGATCGATAAACTAGACTGTAAACGAACGAATTAATGATCTCCGTACAGCGATATTACCGTGCCTCCCTCCCCGTGGTTCCCTTTCGTTACCTGTTCTTTTTTATTTCGCAGACGGTTCGATCGATTTCGGAGCTCGTTCTGGAAGGTTTCTCTTCCGGGCGGCCAGGGGGCTGGACGCTTTTTCTTTCACGTGCCCTGGGCGACGAACGGAGCCCTAAACAGGTACACGGTCGAATCGGGGACAGGCGAAGTTTCTTGAACGCCGGAGAACCGAATTTCGTTGCGGATCGTTCTCTCTTCCGGATCGTTCTCTATTCTTTCCTTAGTTTCTGAGCCTATCGATGTTAGTAATTTCCGTATCGCGATTCGTTCAAGACTAACTATCCTCGTTCGTCGCGAAACAAGTTCGTTTAAAAGCAAACAAAAATTGAATTTATTGAAAATCTGAATTTACTTAAAATTTACTTAAAATTTACTTGAAATTTACTTGAAATTTAATTAAAATAAATTGAATCTATTCGAAACGAATCTTCTTGGGGAAGCTAATAGAATAAACCGCCGGAAGTAATTACTTCTGCTAATCGCAATCGAGTATCGCAACCCGAGAGGCTTCGCCTTCCAAACGGGGGAATCAAACTTCCTCCGTTCGCGTGATTTCTAACGCTCCCTAATTAATTAGGCATGCGGACGACCGCGCGCGCCATTAACTTCCGAACGAAATTCGTAGCGATTCGGTCAGCCGAATTTTATTGCCCGTTAAGTAATACAATTTTAGACGACAAAGCGACGAACACCGTAATCGGTTACGTAACGTGTGTTTCAAGGTCATCCGAGGTTATTAGAACACACGAAAGAAGAGAATCGTTGACGAACGAGCGCAAACGAACGGCCGGAGGAGAGGCTGGGAGCGATTCGAGAAACTTTCGCGAGGTTTCGCCATAAAACGACCCTAACCGGGTTACAGAGACGTTAGGGTTTTCTTTCGAACGCTCCAGCCAGCGAAAGCATCCGCCAGACGAAGCGAATCCGTCGCGAATCTGTTGCGAAGTGAAATCGGAAAAAAATGTCCCGATTATCGACCGCTTTTGTGTTTCCAAGAAACGTGTCGTAACTGGTGCGTGTGTTTTTTTTTCTGTTCTCGCGACGCGACCCAAATATCGCGGAAAAGAGATTTCGGAAAGCGGAATCGCCGGTTATCTCGAGGGACGGGACGTTTAGAAAGTTTAGAACCTAACGGAGACCTTAACCGCGGGTACTGGCCCATAAGTCGAATATCTGGTGTGCAAATAGCAATTTCTAACGATCTCCTGTTCGCGGTCGCGCCTTTGGAATATTTCTAACGTCGCTCCTCCGGTTCCACCCACGCGTTATCCAAACGATACGGTTACGATAAGCGCTCTCTCTCGCCTCGGCGAAACGTTCCAACGGCGACGAGGAATCGCGTCTAGGGTTGGTCGAAGCAACTGTTTGCGAACTCTTTTAAAAAGATGGGTTGGAGTAGGTAGATATTGCTTAGAAATATCTCTGCGAACGTTTCGAATGACCCGAGTCAATGGAAACAGCGTCTGACGGTTAGTTGGAATACCTGTTAGGTTGTCTGTAAAGTCCATGCCGATGTTTGGTTGGTGGTACGGGCGATACAGAATATTGCAAAAGCTTTGCTTATCGCGTTGGTCCACTCGATTTCTGATTCTGCTTTAACAATAGAATATATTAGGTTGTCCGTAAAGTCTGTATGATTCTAATAATTACGTACATCCTATCTATTCGAAATCTTTTTAAAGAAATAGCTAGAAATCGTTTAGAAAAATAGATACAGTGCCTGGGGTTAGTTATAATCTACAAATAAATCATAATTATAATTCTAATAATTATGTACATCCTATCTATTCGAAATCTTTTTAAAGAAATAGTTAGAAATCGTTTAGAAAAATAGATACAGCGCCTGGGGTTAGTTATAATCTACCAATAAATCATAATTATAATTCTAATGATTATGCACATCCTATCTATT
>NC_071977.1:30621757-30623859 GCF_026283585.1 Hylaeus volcanicus
TCCTATCTATTCGAAATCTTTTTAAAGAAATAGTTAGAAATCGTTTAGAAAAATAGATACAGTGCCTGGGGTTAGTTATAATCTACAAATAAATCATAATTCTAATTCTAATGATTACGTACATCCTATCTATTCGAAATCTTTTTAAAGAAATAGTTAGAAATCGTTTAGAAAAATAGATACAGTGCCTGGGGTTAGTTATAATCCACAAATATCTACAAGTGAATCATAATTACGATTCTAATGATTATGTTCGCAAGGAAAGACCCGGGAGAAACACAGAAAGTCGTGAAAGGGAAACGCCGACTGGAATTCGAAGAATCGACTTTCAGGGCCAGCCGTCAGGCCCCCCATTTAGAAAAAACCCCCCCCCCCCCCCCCCCGAAGGGGACGGTTACGTCAAGCGTGAATATCCCGGAACCGTGGAAAGGTGAAACGTCCGCGGTCGTTCGAATCGTTCCCGCGTCTCGGCCGAATCTGGAGCACTCGGCCGAATGATTTACGAACCGGAGTGGTGGGAATCGTATCTCGCCGGTTTCGCGAACCCCTCGGACATCCGGCTCTCTAGCGCGAAACGAAGAATTCACTTTCATCCGGGTACTCCGTGACGCGCGCGTCACAGAAATTTAGTCGATTATCGCTTCTGGCTGGGTAAACACGGGGACTTACACGCGGTGTTACTTCACGATTCGAGTTACACGCCGATTTCGATGAAACGTGATCTACAGCTAGAGCATTGCAAAATATTACGCGCGTGTTTCTTTTATATTAACCGATATTTATGCTCAAGGGGTGGAAACCAATTATTTAATTAAATTAAACGATGTCGGGTACAGTGACCACCTATATCTTGGTACTATTTGTATTTAGTACATGTTGTTGTTCGTTGAAAAGCAAACTTTTTATTTAACATTTCTTTTTATCTCTGATAGTTTGTTAGAAATGTGATACGTATTTCGTTCACAACTCCGAGGGTAATTTTCACCCCTAGAAAACGAAGATTAATCGATACAAAAGGAAATACATGTTTGATGCTTTTCAATGCTTCACCTGTGTACTAATGTTCCCTGTTAGCGACAAAGTATCGCTAAAATAAACAAAACGTCCGGAACCATAATCACCATCATTTTAGAAGGAATATATATTTTCTTCTTCGTCGGTATCGGAATTCTTTCCAGCTGTTACTTTTATTCCGCAAATTGCACTTTTACTGACCTCGCCGAGAGACTCACGGCCAATCGACAGCAATCTTTATACGCATTTCACTTTACCGATGCCCGTCCTGCGCGTGCCCCTATCTCGGCGACGGCCGACGAGCAAGCGGGTGTACGGAAGAAAGTTTTATCGTCTCTATTTTACGCACGATACATATCTCCCGAGGCGCGCGGTACACCTCCTCGTTTCGCGAACGATCCAGCCAATTTGCTTTCTACCATAAAAAATAAGACGGCCGAACGGCTCCGATGCATCATGTTTTATAAGGTTTAGAAATTTCGCGTCTCGGTCTCGTTTAACAGAGGGTTTAATCGTTTCTTTTTTATTTCACGATTATTTATTCGTCTTAAAAGGTACATCACGCTTTCGAGTTGAGCATTTTAACTGAATGTCGTTCGTTATTTTTGTTTTTGTTGGAGAGTTTAACAGTCGGTGCTGTATTAATCAAGAGCGCCGTTAGATTCCTTCTGCGTCGAAGTCGATGGGTCTATTTGTTTCGAGTTTTTGTACGTCCTGCTGTCCCTCGAGTGAAAGGCGACCAATGTGATTTCCAACCTGGCGTCGGGTACACACGTTCGTCTACTCACGTTCGCATCGCCATATAAACAAACCTTACCGCGTTACCTAATCGTCACTGCTCGCCATCCATTCGCAATTAGCACCTCGGTTTTCGCCAATAAAAGCTCGCGTTAACCCGACTGGAACGCTCGAATTAAATTTTCCTGGATTAATGCAATTTATTCAGGATTTATTCAGGATTTATTCAGAATTTATTCAGGATTTATTCAGGATTTATTCAGGATTTATTCAGCCTTTTTTTATTGATTATATATCATTCTTGACTATAAATGCATCATAGTTTCTAGATAGATAACCGTATCGAAAAT
>NC_071977.1:30623869-30632403 GCF_026283585.1 Hylaeus volcanicus
TATAGTCGAGTATGATATATAATCAATAAAAAAAAGGCTGAATAAATCCTGAATAAATTCCGAATAAATTGCATTCGTTAAGCACAATTTTATTTTCGAGAAATGGCGGCGCATCAGATTCCACAATAACAGAAGAAAGTAGGTCCGATAGATTCGAAATTGCGTCAAATATTTTTATATAAAGGGTTTTCGGTGGCACGAGCGAAAACGGGGTGACTCTACGCGAACAAATAAGTCGAGAATATAGAAATAAAAATTTGTCACGCGAGGCTTTGTTTTCGAGAAAATCGACGTTGAATATCATCCGCCGGGTACGGGCGCATTCGATCGTGTCTCCTTGTAACGAATCTGTGGATCGCGCTGTAGATCGTTCTACGGCGTATATATGCGACACGTCGGAACGTCGAACTAAAACAAATAAATTATAAGCCAGTTCTTACGTACATAAGTCAGTTCTCTCGGCAGGTGGCCGAGAATTTGTCGCGCGAAGCACAGCCTCGAAACAAGATTATCTCCGAGGTGTTTCTAGAATGCAAATTCGCGTATTTATAGCCATAAATATTAAAATCGTGCCGATAGTTGATGAATAAAAACATTTCCGGGGTGGACACGCGTTACGAACCGTCGTGATCGATATCGTTGCGTCGACATCGCTCCCGAACGATTTCGGGAGTTATTCGAGAAACTCTGCCGGGAAAAACGAGAGCGAGGAAGAAGGAAACGCGACGCGTCGGGCGTGAAACGTTAATTGTCAAGATTCGCGTGGGGAAGCGTCGGAACATGCGAAAAAATCGTCTAGCGTGTAAGTTTGGCATTAACTTTCTCGCATTGTAGCGTTATTGCGGACGCTGAAGTGTTCTCAGCGAAGTGGTGATTAGATTTTGACGAGATAGCGCGTAGTTCAGTGGAGGTTAACACGTTCACGCCCGGCGTGCACCACCGGTGGCTCGTACCTGTCCTATTAGCCTGATGGTATTAGGTACGGCTGAATTTGACGCAAGTCGGGCGGCGTGTACCACCGGTGACTCACGCTCGCGTGTCTATTAAACGGCGGGTACCACCGCGCCGCCCCATGGCGAGAATAACTAACAGCAAGATCTAGACCTTCCCCAGGCGTTGAAGCTGAAATCATTCAAAATCACTTTCGTGCTCGATATATCAGGAACTTTATTGAAATCGTTGCTTGCGTGAAAATAATGAAAGTTTTCGTTTCGCTGTTTTCGAAATTCTTCTAAAAATACGGAAAAATCGAGAGTCTTGGCTACTAGAACAAAACTCTCGAAAATTTCGTAAAATTTCCTCTCGCGACTATCGAAGATTATCCAGGTTTATTTCCTTAGTTCCTTTAGTTTTCTTTTAATTAAATGAAATCTGCCCTGTTAGGTAAGAATTGCTCCCGTTCTATTCGACGATTGACTCGTTAGTTGGCAGTGGTCGCATGCGGAGTATTCGAAAGAGGATCTTCGTTGCATGGAAACTTTCACAGAAACGGAGATTAAATTCAAGCGTAACACGGGTGTCCCTGGCGTTAATGTCGTTAATTGAATGGAGGCCCGTGTATATTTATTAGACTCGGGAACGTTCCGCATGGACCATAATTTAGCAACGGCCATAAATTTGCCAGCTCGAGATCGCGCGAATTTCTACTCCGACCCCCGACATTTGCCGTGTCATTGGCTCGATGGGAAAATGAACCTCGGATGCGTCCTTCGCGTAAAATTGTTTTCCGCGTGCAAAATGAATTAATCGGATCGAAATTAATCGGAAGTTTCGACGAGGTCTGTGCTCGAATCAACGAGATATATCGAACGAAAGGGAAACCGCTATCGCGGATTGTACGGGGTCATCGATGTCAGGCTCTTTCCCATGTGGCTCCGTGTCCTCTTCCTGGTGCCTGGGACGAGCGCGCGGACGCTTCCACCGCGGGAAAGTCACGGTCGTGAAATGCGCGCATCCTTGGCCGATGTACCTCGGGCTAGAACAACGAGGAGGAAACCGATTCGCCGCGGATCTTCCGACACGTTTCCGCCGTAACGGACGAGTAGAGAGCTGGAATATGCATCGAAGAGCAACCTTCTGGGTCGGGAGAGAAACTCCGTTTCGCGATCCCGCCAATTAAGAGCGTCTTGGAGCGTGGGGGTGGAACCTCAGGAGTACTCGAGAATGTAGGACTCGAGACTTCGGGAGCTTTGGAAATATAGAGGTTTCGGTGGTCTGGAACTTTGGGACTCCGGGAGCTATTAGAGACGAGGAATTTTGGTATCGCTGAATATCGAAATGTCGAGGTTTCGAAGCACCGGGGTGACGGAAGTTTCAAACTCTAGAGTTCTAGGGAATCTTGGAATCCTTGAACTCTGGGACTCCAGAGAGTCAAAGCTTCAGAGTTTCAAAATTCTGAAATTCTAAAGCTCTAGAATTCCAAAATTCTGAAATTCTAAAGCTCTATAAAATCGAAGCTTTGAAGCTTCAAAATTCTGAAATTCTAAAGCTCTATGAAGTCGAAGCTTTAAAGCTTCGAAATTCTGAAATTCTAAAGCTCTAGAAAGTCAAAGCTTTAGAGCTTCCAAATTCTGGATTTCCAAGGCTCTATAAAGTCAAAGCTCTAAAATTCCAAAATTCTGAAATTCTGAAGCTCTAGAAAGTCGAAGCTCTGAAGCTTCAAAATTCTGAAATTCTAAAGCTCTATAAAGTCGAAGCTTTGAAGCTTCAAAATTCTGAAATTCTAAAGCTCTAGAAAGTCAAAGCTTTAGAGCTTCCAAATTCTGGATTTCCGAAGCTCTATAAAGTCAAAGCTCTAAAATTCCAAAATTCTGAAATTCTAACGCTCTATAAAGTCAAAGCTTTAAAGCTTCAAAATTCTGCAATTCTAAAGCTCTATGAAGTCGAAGCTTTAAAGCTTCAAAATTCTGAAATTCTAAAGCTCTAGAAAGTCAAAGCTTCAGAGCTTCCAAATTCTGGATTTCCAAGGCTCTATAAAGTCAAAGCTCTAAAATTCCAAAATTCTGAAATTCTAAAGCTCTATAAAGTCGAAGCTTTAAAGCTTCAAAATTCTGAAATTCTAAAGCTCTATAAAGTCGAAGCTTTAAAGCTTCTGAAATTCTAAAGCTCTAGAAAGTCAAAGCTTTAGAGCTTCCAAATTCTGGATTTCCAAGGCTCTATAAAGTCAAAGCTCTAGAATTCCAAAATTCTGAAATTCTAACGCTCTATAAAGTCGACGCTTTAAAGCTTCAAATCATTAAGGTGATTCTTATTCAGTCGTACGAATCTTCGTACCCTCTGTGTTTATTGTGTTTGTCTAAATGAAACGATAGGTTCGATGCTTTTCAAAGAAACTTTTCATTGTCTTATCCGACCTCGCTTTTGGTTAAACTTTGGCTCGGGTCCATTTTTTTGGTTTCTTCAAACTTATCAGATCTCGTAGCTTTCGACCTGAATAGTCCGAAAATGGAAGTCAAAAGTTTCGGAAAGCAATATTTCGAAAGGTACGAGTACGTAGAGGTGCGTGCATAATTCAAAGATTCGGTAAATTAAAATTCTTCTTTCAACAACGATTCGTATTTATATTTGCGAGGTATTCAGAAAGTACAAAGATTTTCGAATAGATTAAATTAACGACCATCCCTGGCGCACATAGATCGAGGTTATCGAAGAATATTCGAAGCCCGATGAGATTTTGAAAAGATTTTTCTCCAGAGTCCGGAGTCCAGACTTCCAAACATACCAAATTTCTCTTTCGCTTAGAGGTACCCTCTAAAAATCCTGCTTCGCGATAAGAATTCTCTCGTGAATCCCAATTTGTAGAAAAAAAAAAGAATAAAGAAGAAAAAAAAGAAAAAAAAGAAAAAAGAAAAGTTAATTCGAAGGAGACAAAGGATCGCTTTCCCTGAAAGGGGCCTCGTTAATAATGCATAACCGCGCGTTGTTTGTATGTAAGGGGCCAACGGTACTTTTTCCCATGTTTGCGGAACGATTATAAATCCGCGGATTTACTTATATAACCACGGGTGCAATCTCGTCGCGCACGATCGTGAACTCTTCCGGCTGTTCGCTGCGAATATTCCCGCGACCTTTTTGTAACGTCCGTCGCGAGCCAATTTCGCGAGACCCTCGGAGCTCGCGAACTTCCGGGATGTTCGCGGATGTACGAACTTAGAGAGCCACGCGTCCCGTCGCGCAGAATGGATGCGTTCGAGAAGAGTCCGAACGCGAAAGTGAAACCGACTCTGTAATCAATGATGCGCCGCTCGGTGAAATCACGACGGTCCGTCGTTTCGTTAGACGTCTTGTTCGTTAAAATTACGGTACAATTATGGCAACGGGCAAAAGTTCGAGATGAATCCCAAGTTACCTTCTTGACTTTATAGAGCTTTGACTTTATAGAGCCTTGGAAATCCAGAATTTGGAAGATCTAAAGCTTTGACTTTCTAGAGCTTTAGAATTTCAGAATTTTGGAATTCTAGAGCTTTAGAATTTCAGAATTTTGAAACTCTGAAGTTACCTTGATCGTAGAGGTGTCGGACAAGTATTTCGACTCAGCTTAGCTTTAGTAATCTAGAAGTCTCGATTGCCAATAATTTCTTTCCCTTTTCCTTTTCGGTTTGATCTTTCGCGCGCTACTGTATGCGCAAATTAGTTTTCATCTGTTACAAGCGAAGGCAGAAACAACGAAGGCCGATAATACATTTATTATCGTTCTTGGATCGATATATCGGTATCGTTCGTACCTCGGCTCGAAACGAACGGCTGGAGTTGTTTCCAGCGTGCGATTCGTCGAGCAAGATGCGTTCGATCCCGATTCGAAAGTGAAATTTGTTTCGATCCGCAGTCACCGATCCGCGTTATCTAGGCGAAATTACGTTTCTAATAGGCGGCGTCGTAAGCTATCATTATCCGACACATTGACCTGCATACTTCGCTCACGTTACAGATGATTCTATGTTACGTACGATGCGAAATCAAATAAACCATTATTCGCTCTACGGGTCGGGTAACTGATCGATTCTCAGCGACTCGAGAATGTAGGACTCGAGACTTCGGGAGCTTTGGAGATATAGAGGTTTCGGAGGTCTGGAACTTTGGGACTCCGGGAGCTATTAGAGACGAGGAATTTTGGTATTGCTGAATTTCGAAATGTCGAGGTTTCGACGGTAAAGTCAAAGCTTTAGAGCTTCCAAATTCTGGATTTCCAAGGCTCCATAAAGTCAAAGCTCTAAAATTCCAAAATTTTGAAATTCTAAAGCTCTAGAAAGTCGAAGCTTTAAAGCTTCAAAATTCTGAAATTCTAAAGCTCTAGAAAGTCGAAGCTTTAGAGCTTCCAAATTCTGGATTTCCAAGGCTCTATAAAGTCAAAGCTCTAGAATTCCAAAATTTTGAAATTCTAAAGCTCTAGAAAGTCAAAGCTTTGAAGCTTCCAAATTCTGAAATTCTAAAGCTCTAGAAAGTCAAAGCTTTAGAGCTTCCAAATTCTGGATTTCCAAGGCTCTATAAAGTCAAAGCTCTAGAATTCCAAAATTCTGAAATTCTAAAGCTCTAGAAAGTCAAAGCTCTAGGACTGTAAAACTCTAGAACTTCGGAACTTAACAATTATACCAACAAACCCAGTGACCATAAATAACCAGACCGCGATTTTATACATAATTCTATTGCGTCTGGCTTCCGACAGAAACGTAGAAGATTATCTTTCCGCTAAGGATATAAATAAGTGTAATGAACAACGGATAAAGACGCCAAACGAAAGAGAGATCTACGTGCCGTACAAAAAACTGTTTGACAGTGAAAGACCGTCCACGTGGTCGTCTTCATCGTGGCAAGTCATGTGAAAGTGGCCTTGCCGAGTCAACGCAGATCATGACACAGTACTTTTCGCCTCTTCGCATTCTGCATGGCCTACGAAAATTGACCAATGATTTAGAAAAAAAAAAAAAAAAGAAAAGAACAGACGTCCATCGACATCCTGCTTTCGAAAGAAACATTCTAAATAATTTCTAGTCACACCCTTCGATCACATAACAGGCAATCATTCTTTGAAGAAAATACGCGAAAAATCGTGGCAATAATTATTATTCTACGAATGAACGAGGTCGTGGCATATTGCGTCAATTATTGCGACAGAAAGAATAGAACGCGTCAGGAGAAATTATGTTGATAGAGCTAAGAATTCCGGAACTCTAGAACATCAGAAAGATAAAGCTCTGGAACTCCAAGAATTCTGGAATTCTTAAAATTCCAGAAAGCCAAAGTTCTGGAACTCCAAGAATCCTGGAATTCTTAAAATTCAAGGAATTCAAAGCTCTGGAACTCCAAGAATCCTGGAATTCTAAAATTCCAGAAATTTAAAGCTCTGAAACTCTAAGAATTCTGAAATTCTAAAATTCAAGGAATTTAAAGCTCTGAAACTCCAAGAATTCTGAAATTCTAAAATTCAAGGAATTTAAAGCTCTGGAACTCCAAGAATCCTGGAATTCTAAAATTCCAGAAATTTAAAGCTCTGAAACTCCAAGAATTCTGGAATTCTAAAACTCAAGGAATTTAAAGCTCTGAAACTCTAAGAATTCTGAAATTCTAAAATTCAAGGAATTTAAAGCTCTGAAACTTCAAGAATTCTGGAATTGTAAAACTCAAGGAATTTAAAGCTCTGGAACTCCAAGAATTCTGGAATTCTGAAATTCCAGAAAGCTAAAGCTTTAGAACTCCAAGAATTCTGGAATTCTGAAATTCTAGGAAACCAAAGCATTAGAATTCAAAGAATTTTGGAACGTTCTAAAATTTCAGAAATTTAAAGCTCTGAAACTCCGAGAATTCTGGACCTCTAAAATTCCAGAAAGCCAAAAAGCTCCGGAGCTCCAAGAATTTCGGAGCCCGCGGCTCCAAAAGTTACAATTAACTGTTCAATCTATAAAATAAACAAAGATTTGATCGTCGAAAATGAATAATTTGCAAACGAAGAATTTACATTGTGAAACGCGAACAATTTGAAACTACACGGCAAAGGCACCGTCGAGCTGGTCTTTACTTGGTTAATGAAGATGTTCGTGAACTGCAAATTGCCGCAAATCCATAATATGAACGAATCACTTTCTATTGGGTAATACATGTGATCGTGCGTGTCCTAGCGGCACGCCATACATAAAGCATGAACAACTTTCGATGTTTCGATTCGCTATGAACGGGCCGAGAGTGCAAGGAGACTCGAGTCACCGTAACGAATCCACTGGTTTCAACCGGACGAAAATAATCTCTAAATAGAATTCCTGCATATAATTCGATAATAGAAATAAACTATTCCTTGACTAGATAATATGTTTACTAACAATAAGATTGCATTCTACTTTCGCAGGAATGCGTTCTAAAAATGTATCGGAAATGTGGGTGACTTTAGACCTCTATTAAGGAGCCTGTGTATCTTCGCGTACATGAAAATATCTAGAGCAGTTCGAAGTGCACAATTGTGCCGTTGTTCGCGGTTTTGGATGGACTACGGTATAACGCGCGTAGAAAGTCAGGTAGAAGGGAACATTTGATTCGCAATGGAACCAACAATTGCACCAATGAGATCGCGTCGCGAAAGGAGGGAGACGTTCTTTTAAATTCGGCGCAACTAGGACCGTTGTCACATTTCCACGAAGTCGGTGCAGAAGCCGAGACTCTTCTTTATGATTCGTCTACATTTTTTAAAACCTTTTTTCTTTTAAATACATTATCAATCGATTAATATCGTCCTCTGGTTTCAATTTCCCCCGTGATCTTTTTTAAAAGCAACGGACACGTTTTCACACAATTCGCCTGTTGATTCGTTCAAACACGATCGCTAACGTTTAGATAAGCGGCACCTTCAGAGTTCAAAATTCTGAAATTCTAAAGCTCAAGAGTGCTTATATCAAGAGTGTCGCGCGTAAATCACGAGAATCGTTCGGACCACCGTCATCGAAAACGAAACTCGCGAATAAATGACGACGACAGGCTCGCAGTTACAAGATCGTAAAATGTCCGTCAAATTAGACATTTAAATGATGACTTCTTCGCGACGCTTTAACGAGGAAAGTCGAATACGAACGCGTCCGGAATCGTCGCGTCCGAATTCCACGAAACCGTAGAAAATTTCACGGTTCCGAATTCCTGGCATTCCGAGATCTTTGGAATCCTGAAGACGAACTTTAATTACGTTGTAATTAAATGCATTCGTCGTTCGTGGAAAGAAAAACGTACACGTACAGGGGGAATAAGCCATAACGAGCAATGTAGCGCAGCGTACACGACCGATCCGCCATGTTGGAGAACTTTCACTGCTCGTGGAAGCACGCCAAGCGTTGATCGAAGCTTTTCCACAAGCTCGATTACGCGCGGCATGGCATTTTCCTGGCGATCGGCTCGAGTCAGCTGCCTCCACCTGTAGGCGGACGTTCGAAAGCGGATTTTCTTATCTCACGCGCGAGCATCGCGAATTAAAACTTACCCACGCGAAATCGCGACGGAAGAAAGTAGGGGAACACCGATGTTTCGTTATTAAGGTCGAGGTAATGAGGAAGAGGCAGCGC
>NC_071977.1:30632413-30634445 GCF_026283585.1 Hylaeus volcanicus
TTTCTATAGAATCAAATCAAGGAAGTTTCGAAATACAGAATCGAAGTGCAAAGTAACGATGGATTATCAGATAGTTTTAAATGTCAGAAATATTAGGGGAACCGAAGTTTCTAGTTTCAAACGATTATGCAATCGCCTTCGATATTAACCCTTTGGGCTCGAGGCATTTTTCTATAGAATCAAATCGAGCCCGTTTTTATTGTAAAAATTTGTTGAAGCAAAAACTCTGCTTCGAAAAGAAACATCTAGAAACGTTCACGACTCAATGTATGTTATTTAAATTAATATTTAGCTGGATTTCGATACAAGTAAAATTGAAATTGTACGTTCAAAAATCACTTTTATGTTACTTATGTCGCCCTGGAGGCGCCACTCGAGCGCAAAGGGTTGACACGAACATTTCGGGAGAAATTTGAAAATCACGTGTCAGACTCGTGTGATGAAAATTTTTGGTCAAATTTGCAAATCACGAGACCGACTCGCGATGAAAATTTTACGCCAAATATGAAAATCACGAATTCTGGTGATTTTACTGGTTTACTGGTGATAAAAATTGCAGACCAAACTTGAAAATCACGAGTGAGGGAAAGGTGCGACCAGATCAGAGGAAATTTTATTTGAAACGAGGCTAATAAACAACTCTCTGAAGTAGTATTATTTCAGTGTGATAATTATGGTTTCATAGATACCAGCAAAAATATAAATAACCACCTATCGACGAAACGTTTCCACTTTAAAAATCATTTCTCCTTGAAAATGTAAAATTGCCCTGCGATCGAATCCCCATAAACTTCATTTTCACAAATATTCAAATTCGTCTCCGTAAGAATATCTTACCTACACCCTAACAGTTTACTATAAATTATCTTAATCTTCGATGAATGGATTGTTAAAAAAGATAACGACTTCCTCCGTCGTTCTTCAACGCGTCATCTCCGGACGACTGATCGATTAATCAGCCTCTCTGGTTCCTGGTTGGAAAGTTTCTTCCTCGTTGTTTTCGGTTAAGCGCGCACACATGGACTCGTATTCCACACGCGCGCGGTTATTACGGATCTTCGAAGATCGATCTGGCTGTGCCACTTCCGTTTTCGTCCTAACGTCTTCGCCTTCGTCTTCGTCCTTTCTCGTCCCACGCGTCGATCGTGCGCGGGAACCGGTGAAAGTAAAGGTCGCGAGTGCGAATCGCGACCCTGAGGACCCTGGGACCCGTGCTCTTCTCCTTGAATCTCGTCTTATCCCTAGAAAGCATCTTTCATCTTCGCTCGTCGCGCTAGGAAGCCACGCTTTCGTTCAATGGGAATTAATGTCCTCGCGTTTCTAACGCCTGGCGTCGTGTGAATCGGAAAACAACGTTTTTCCACCTTTTGCTCGCACGATATCCAGTGGATATTATCCACGTATCGCTTCCCGATTATTCGCTTCTCGACGAAAGTCGCGTCTCGTCGTCTTCGAACTGTGTAATCGATTCACGGGTGAATATTCGTTCGATCCGTCGAGTATCTAGAGACGTGAAACTCGAAGCAACTCTTCTCGAGACGTTTCGATATTATTGCGTCGAATAAGATCTCGTTGTTGTTTAACGATAAAAGTAAACGGTCCGGATTGTAGTAATTACGATGCAAAGAATGGAAGGTTGGAGATCGAACCATGTAGGCATAAATAAAAAAATATTTTATTACGGTAACATACATAAACATTGTACAAAAATATCGATACGTTTATACCTTCGTAAACTGTTATTTACAGGTGACAATTAATTACATCGAACGTGTCGCGAACGGAGCAATAATTGCGAAACTGTTGGCAGAATTTCGGTTAGGTGAAATTAATTTAGGGAAAACGAGTGGAAAGGGTGGGACCAGACCGGATCGTTCGAAAGACGTAAAAAGGCATTCGACGAAGTTAGAAATAAAAAAAAGAAACCTCCCTTCCCTTTCAAGATCAACGAGGGATAACAAGAAAAGATAATAATACGACGAGTGAAATCTCGAGGAAAGTTACGCGAAAGATGCCTCTAAGGTCTGGATAC
>NC_071977.1:30634455-30652804 GCF_026283585.1 Hylaeus volcanicus
ATACATTACGGTCCGTGTCATCGGTCACGTTTCTAAACTACGCGATTTGCTTTCCAGCGCATCGCGAAGACTTCGCCACCGACTCTCACCTCCTTGACTCTCACCTCCTCCGTGGCGCATCAGTCCCAACGTCGTTCGATCGCTTTTCCCACGGACTTCGTGAAACTCGGTGCGCCGTTACTGTAATCGCGGCTACCGAGCCGAGTTCTCGTTCACGACGTCCCGGGGAACATGGCTCGCTCAGAAGATGCTTCTGCGTCGCGAAGTGGAACTCGACTTTCGAAGCGGACCTTCGGCCTCCGCGACCGCTACGCCGAAGGAGTTGGGCAGCGATCGCTTTCGCGATTGTCGAATCGATCGTCATAAATTACCTTTGCGGTAGCGAATCAGCAGTTTGCGATCTTTCGGAGATAATTCGTCGATCATTGGTCGTGATTACTGATTGATGAATATCGCGTATGTATCACGCGTAGATAATACAATAACTACGAAACGGGCCTGATTGTACTGTACGATTAATTCATCGTGCATCGTATTATTTATCAACCGTAGCGGTAATCGTAATCATTGATCGCTGGACTGCGGATGTTTATGCGAATGGAAAATTATTAGGTCGTCCCGAAAGTTTCTTTCGCGAGTTGCACTCAATTATTCGATGTGATCGTGTTTCTATAAATAGACGATCTAATTTCATAGATATTCGTGTTGTAACAGTAATGGAGCAAAACGAGTCGCGGACAATTCGGTAATGTAACATAAAACATCAAATATCGTGCATGTTACTTATCAATAAAGCGAAAGAAACTTTTTGTCGGAAACTATTATTTGGAAACTATTGTTTCTGGATCGGTTCTTTTCCTGTATCTGTGAAAATATGAACTTGCATAAAGATCCGCAGTCCGTCGATCGCAAACGCAGCTAGCCCGAATCTTAGCGCTTCACCGAGGTACAAAGCATTGCGTTCCATCATGCTCGCGTGCCAGGTGAACACCTCTGTAATTTTTATGAAACATTATCCTTTAAAAAGTAACATTTAAACCCGTGAATCGAACCCTGTCTCGGATTCGCGTGTATACCAACCCCCGGCCCGTTTAGACGAGGAGGATCGAAAATGATCACACTCGAGGTGGGTGTTTTACTTGTAACCAGGGTGCTCGTCGTGGTGGGGCTCCTCGGGTACCCAGACTTTCTCCCAGACGGGCTTCCAGATCTTCTTCCACGCCGGCACCTGCACGTCCTTCCAGACCGGGACCCACTTGCTCTTCCACTCGTCCTTCCAGACCTGCTTCTTCTGCGTGACCCAAATCTGCTTCTTCTCCGGCACCCAGACCTGCACCGACTCCTCCTTCCACGCCAGCTTCTTGTCGGACACCCAGACCTGCTTCTTCTCCGTCTTCCATATCTGCTTCCACTCGGCCTTCCACTCCAGCTTCTTGTCGCTCACCCAGACCTTCTTCTTCTCCGTTCGCCAGACCTTCTTCCATACCGGCTTCCATATCAGTTTCTTCTTCCAGAGATCGTGGCTGGTGTACTGCCAGCCGTGTTGGTCCTTGCCGACGTACTGCTCGCCGGGTATCCCGACCTTGATCCACTCCGGCACCCAGATCTTCTTCCAGTCGGGGACCTGGACTTCCTTCCACGCTGGTACCTGCACCTCCTTCCACACGGGCTTCCAGACCTTCTTCCACGCCGGGACCTGGACCTCCTTCCAAACGGGCACCTGGACTTCCTTCCACACTGGCTTCTGTACCTTCTTCCAAGCGGGTACCTTGACCTCCTTCCAAGCCGGGACCTGGACTTCCTTCCACACGGGCACCTGGACCTTTTTCCACTCCTGTTTCCACGTTAACTTCTGCTCGGTCTTCCAGATTTGCTTCCACTCGGCTTTCCACGTCAGCTTCTTCTCGAATCGCCCTTGCGGCTGAGCCGGAGGCCCGTAGGACTGAGACGGAGGCCCGTAGGATTGAGACGGAGGCCCGTAGGATTGAGACGGGGGGCCATAGGAAGAGGACAATCCTCCTCCACCTCCTCCATGGTGGTCTCCTCCACCGAACGAGCCATGATCGCCTCCGAAGGACCCATGATCGCCACCGCCACCGCCTCCGTGTCCACCATGGTCGTCACCTCCGAAGGATCCACCGCTGCTGTAACCTTGGTCACCACCGTGACCCGACGGTGCACCATAGCTAGACGATGGTGCCCCGTAAGACGACGACGGCGCTCCGTAAGAAGAGGATGGGACCGATGGTGCTCCGTAAGACGATGATGGGCCCGACGGTGCGCCGTATGATGACGAGGGCGCGCCGTGAGTGGAGGACGGCCCTGATGGCGCTCCGTAGGACGAAGATGGCGCTGCTGGTGCTCCGTAAGACGAAGATGGCGCTGCTGGTGCTCCGTAAGACGAAGATGGCGCTGCTGGTGCTCCGTAAGACGAAGATGGCGCGCCGTAAGACGAAGATGGCGCGCCGTAGGACGAAGATGGCGCGCCGTAGGACGAAGATGGCGCCGGTGGAGCGCCGTAGGAGTCAGACGGAGCGCTGTACGAGCTTCCTACGCTTGGAACTCCATAGGAGGTTGCTGGTGGACCGTACTGGCTCGGGGGCGGGCTTAACGGGGCTCTACGATTTATAAATTGTAACTGAATCTCGACGTTAGGACTTCGAGAACCCTGAAACTCCAGGGCTCCGGAACATCAGAACTCTAGGCTTAGAGCTAGCTTATTTAAACAGGTAGTAGATGACTTTTTTCATAGAGTAGAAATTTCTACGATAGATCTTTTAGATAATAATTGAGAGTTAAATGATACATTTAGGACAAGCATAGGAATAGTTTAAGGAGTTATGCGCGCTTACTCTTTCTTTGTCCTTATCGGCTCCCCTAGGGCGGAGACGAAAAAGAGCCAGCCCAATAGTATCTGGAAAAAGAAGTTTAATTATCATTATTGGGGTTTTAAATGAAGCAGTCTGGGTATGTATACGCAATTATTATTTTATTACTGAACGTAAAGTAAATATTTATGATAATGGTAACGCGTAAGGATAACAGTGACAAAAACTTTTGTTGTTGCGAAAGAAAGGAAAACGCGTGGAATAATAGGAAGACGGTTGGCGCTGCAATCGGCAACCGCGAGCCGGTTCGAATTTGAATATGGAGGTCGGCCGCTGTCGACCGATTTCAACGATCATTAAGTAGGTACGTGTTTATGAAACATAAATCCTTTCGAAATAATAATTTTTCTACTATTATTAATTCTACTTTTGCTTATTATACTTCAGGTCGAACGCTGTCGGAAGAAAGCGTCGCCGATCGTCCCAGGTACAAATGCAGACAAGGCAATCATGGCACGTTGGTCATGTAGGTGACGCCTGTCGTGGCTCGGTAGTTACGCCAAGTAACACGTTACTACCTAGAAATTCCGTGGATACCGATACCGATCTCTTGTACTCCGACTGAAACAGCGCTTCAGACACGAGCATTATACCGATAATTAAAACCCGATTTCCATCTGTATTCCTCGCGGCCTTCGAGGGCTAGCTAGACTCTTCTCCGAGTTATCGCTCGATAAATTAATATTTTGATGTGGGTGAGTCGATAGCGAGCCATGGTCGATCCGAGTCTTGGAGTATGTTGAACCTAGTGGCACGATTCCGTGGGAGAGGTCTGTTAATAATTGTTGGATAATTAATCGTAACGTTTCCGGGTCCTCGTAAGATAACGTAACACATTTTTGTATCGCGTACAAAGCCATTTTTACAAATGCTTGTAAATAGTTCTGAAATGTGTCACGACCCAGGCGAATTCGCAACTCCATCTGTGTTTTATAAGAGAATCAAAATATCATCGAATTTGAGAGACCCTTTGTAAAAGTTGAGGGTAAATTACCTCCACAAATTGATAATAAATTAACGACAAGTTAATTATAATTCTTGTAACCAAGTTACAAGAACGCAGGTTCCTTGCACGTTACGATTTAATCTCCAACGATTACCGAGCCCCAGTTACGAAAAATTGAGCCATAAAGTAAAAATTGAGCCATAAGTTGCTTTCATATTGTACATTTCATATCGCTGTAAAATGCCCAACGCTTTCTGGGGTATCCAAATATTTGCGTCGTTCCCGAGCCGAGTTCCACGTGAAATCGAAATTTCCACGCGAACCACCGAGGCATTCCATCGAGGCAGTAATATGGAAATGCGAGAGACAAAAGGGGACAGGTCGCGAGGAGCGTCGTTGCCATAAGCGGGAGGCTACTTTTACCAGGTGGCATCTCTCCCGAGCCACCAGCTCCGTATAACGCGCGATTCTGTCGGTTTACGAGCCAGTCTCTCAAAAATGAAAGTGTCCGCGTGCGAACCGCCGAACGGGCATAAACAACTTCGTGAATTGGGTCGAGGGGGCCCCTTTTCTTTTACGGCCCCCAAGGGGAGATGATCGTGAAACTCCAAGCGTTCGTTAACGCTGGACCACAGCGAAAGTGGGCCTCTCAATTTCGTTCCTCGATCTTCCTTAATTTTCTTTTCTTTTCTTTTCTTTTCTTTTTTTTTTGTTTCACTTTCTGACGCACGAAGAAGGAAAGTGTTATAATCGTAAACAAATTTTGTTTCGTGGAAGAAACCAGTGTCGGGCCTTCCCTCGTGTTATTTAATTTAATCGGGTCTCGATTGTTCAAAACGATATTTCAGTTTAGGATCTACGAAAAATTCAGAAATAATTTTTATTTTATTTTCGTTAATTTCTTTTTTATTCGGCTTTTAGGACACGCGATCAACGCGGATCGCACTTTCCCGTTACGTCGATCGTTACGGATCGCCAGTGTCAAGATCAAGAACCGAACGGACAAGTTTAATAACGTGTGCTTATCTGGTCGTCGTTATACTCTCGTCATGCTCTATCATCGACGATCAGGCATGCTCGAGCACGTGGTCGTCGATCGAGATCCACGAAAGCACCGAAAGATCGATCGATAGAAAGCGGCACCGCGGGACATCAATTTGACGATGGAAAGAGAAAAGTGTAGCATGATTCGTAACTCGCTACCATCTTTGTTATTCCCGGTACGCCAATATACGCGAGACGATTCATAAATTTTGTAGACATTTTTATTTTAATATTCTCGACATTCAGACCAAGTACAGCAATTTTCTTCTATTATGAATTCTTTTTTTTGCGCAAAGTTTGATCGAGAAAATGCAGTTCAATAGAAGTAATATATATGCTCTTTTAATTGAAATTAATTTCAGTATTGTTAATATAATTCATCGTTGAAGTCGAATTAAAATTAAGAAAAATTGTCGTTCTCGAAACGAAATAAGTGGAGAGAATAATCTTGCTTGAATTCTAAAAATAGTTCCGATATGAAACCTAGAGTGTTTAACCTACACCTTCTCTAAATCTATTTGTTTAAATAGTCAACTGAGAACACGAAACGTAGGTTAAGGGATCGGTCGTGTTGGTAAAGCGTTCGACTGTGGATCCGAGGATCGTGGGTTCGAATCCCTCGCGGTGCGTTATTATTTTTCATTCAGACTCCTACATGTTTATTTCTGATCGTTTCGGCACGTAGAAGATTTTCATCGCAGAAAGACTTTTCAGTTACGTTAAACGCGGAAGTTGGACGTGTGCAAATTACCCTTGGTACAGTTTCACGAGAGATGATCATTCGAGGCACGAGCACATTGCTCGACTTTCTACGCCAGCTGAGTAGCGACTAGAATACCTTACATAGAAAATCTGCACAGTCGGCATTTCTCTAACGAGTCAACAATTAATTACGTTCTCCTAGGTCGTCCTTTCTTCCAGACCAAAACGGAAAGTCAGCTCAAAAGAAGAACTACATAATTTCAGTTCCGAGGAAATGCTAGCACATCGAAGTAACCGTCACACCCCTTTACTTCTGAATTACCTTCGAAACACGACCTTCGATAATCATACTGATCAATTTACGCAAGAATCGATCGAGAAAGCAAAAGATAAAAAATTGTAAATAAAAATAAAAATAATAAATAAAAAATTCAGAAGTAACTTTTATTTAATGGTAAAATTAGTATCGAACCCGCCTTCGGGTTATTTAATTTAATCAATGTTAGTCGCGATTGTTCCGAATGATATTTGAGTTATCCGATATTCCTTTTATTTCAGAAAAGAACACGCGGCAGGTCACGCGAATCGATCGATACCGAACCGGCGGCACGCAACAAAAGCGTTCACGATTTTGTAATATCCAATCGATCGTTCCAACGTCTAAAAATATAACGGAGACAAAGAACCACGTCGTTACTTCGATCTACGAGATACACGAAGACCTGCCGATGCTTCGTAACTCAACGATATCTAACGCGACCAAAGACGATCCGACCACCTCGTAATCCAGCGGCGACCTAGGGTGGGCTTCTCGAGCGCAAACGGTCGAACTATACGTTACGGTTTCGATCGGGCTCCGATCGAGACGATTCACACGACGGGGAATCGGTTTCCCTTCGGCGATCACTCCCCCACGTGTAACAGACGTGTCTCACAATTCACAGATCGCACTATACGAACGCGTGTCCACGGTATCGACGGAATTATGTTTGTTCACTGACCAGGCTAGACCGCATCTTCGGAGGCAGGGACGGGGTTGCGTCGTTCACCGCGGTTTGGACGAACAGAACGGCAAAGGCTGCCGCCTTTTTTATTTTTCACGGTTCGTCACTTCTCTGACGAACACCTCGTGGCTACGGAGCCTTTTATAGCGAACGTTCCTCCGTCTAAGCGGCTGGTTGCCCTAAGCATAGAGCCATCACGAGGAGGGGTACCATCAGCGCCTCCGTGACGCTATATGGGGGTCCCAAGCGCCGCTACATCCTGAATCCTCTAGGAGGGGGATCCAACGAGCTCGACGCTTGTCTACGAAGGTAAAAGGGGCGTTTAGGCGTAGCGAACTCGCCGCGATACGTATGATACATGTTTTCTTCGTGCCTTTTCTCGTTCCTTTTCTCGTTCCTTTTTCTTTTCGTTTTCTAGCGTCCCGACGACCGTCCATCTTTCCACGGATCGCCGTCGAGCCGTTGGACCCCACGCGACTTCTGGATTCTGGAGGCACGATCGCTTTCCCTTCCGATTAACGAGGGGTTTTACGTAATTCGAACGGGGGGACCGCGGAGAGGATTACACGCTTGATTGTTTTGTAAACAACGGATGCTTCGTCGGGATTGCGCAACGACGAGGATAGGAATTTTTAGACGTCCAAGGGAATTCGGTAGGTGGGATCTTTTTATCAAAGGGACAGGAAGCGGCTGTTGAAAGCAGAGATTGAAATCGGTATCGATGTCATTTGACCCTTTATTCACTGGCGGGAGTTGTAAGCACCGTCAATTCCCTCGCGGTACTGTATTAATTAATTAAATATCATAATTAAATATTAATTAAACGCTTCGAATCCTATTTGCGACTCTCAAGAGTTTCGCTTCCGCTTCTATGAAGTTCGTTTTTAGTTGTTGTAGTAGCCAAAGTTGGATGCCAGCACAAGCTTACGCTTTATTTATTACTTTAAGCTTACTTTATTTATTTTTGTAGCTCGAACATTGGCGACTCGAGATTGTTGGAATAAAGTCAACACCGTGTTCATCGAAAGGAATCACGAACGATGGCTCGAAACCATCACGAATTCTATTCGGAAGGGAACCGCGGTAAGTGTCGCGTATGTATTCCGATGAAAGTTCGTAGGTAGATAGAAACTCGAAAAATATTAGAGAAGTACGCAGCTCGCGAGAAGTGGGCCCGAGCCATAAGCGAGCCGAGCTAATCGAGAGACGTCGTGAGTTCTTTTCTTAAACATCATTGACATAAGCTTTCTCGAACTTTACGCGCTCGATTACGTCCAAGTTAATTTTTCTCTGATACAATAGCATGCATTTATTAAAAAAAAAAAAAAAAAGATATTCTGTAGGGGCTCACTATCGAGAAACATTGTCCAATTACGTAACACGACCCATTAACGAGAGAAAGAAAATCTTCGATGAAGATCGAGGAGAAAATTTCACAGAATCCACCTTGAGTATCCCTGCTCAAAAATGAAAAAGAACCTGCCGAAGAAGAATTCATCAACAATTCATTTATTTTTGATCAGATCGATTAACTCACAGAGCTGTAACTAGACAGGGGATCGTTTCCTTGTGCAATTGTCGGAAAAGCGAAACCAAGTGCGCGCGACAAGGGTTCAGCCCTCGTTGGTTAATCGACGGATAAGATACGCTTAGTCTCCATACGCGAATGCTGGTATTCGTTCGTAAATAAACGTCGCTATACAGTGCAGCCGTTTGCTTTCACTGGCAACGTGTTCCAAGCATTTTATGCAATAGTCGCCGCTCGTTGGATATTTGATTTGCATGTAATCCCCGAGAAAGCGTTAAAAGCACGCGACAGTACAGAATGACCGCTTGTACGTTTTCAGGTACCGGGTTTCCCGTTGGCAGTTCGCGATGGCAACCTCCAGGAATCGAACAATTCATCCGCCTTCCGATTCGATCACGAGATAGCGTGCAGGACTCTTCGGAGGACTCTTCTCTCGCTGGACTGGTTCATGGGTAGAGGATGGTGTTGCTCCTGCTAATCTAGATCTAAAGACCTTGTTGCCATACAGGTTCGCAGTCGTTAGCTCGTTACCTACGACGCGAGATATTTTGAAGAATTTAAATAATTTTACAAACGATACACATTTTTTATAATTAACCGTTGCCGTGGAATCATAGTATCGTACGTTGTTTCTTATAGCAACAGCGCGCTCCTCCCCGGCTCCTCCCCGACTTTTGGGACACCCTGTATATTAACAGAAACAGACTTTCTGAAGGTTCTTTTCATTAAGAGATCTCATGCTCGACTGACTAAACTTTGTTTCTTATAGTTTCTGCGCGTTCAGCGCACGTGCGACTGGGAGCCAAATCCGACATCGCTGACTCCCTGCACCCCGTTGACAGAGCCGATAACGGACCCGACTTACGACGTCTCGCAGGAGAGACTTCCGGTCCGGACACTACCGCAGACAGATGCGTGTCGCCACGCATCCCTCTACGGCCGATGCTCGTCTTTCGCTTGAATGATACTAACTAGAGTACGGCAACTGACTGTTCAGATCGGTCATACGGCCAGTGCCAACATGGGCAAAAATGGTCGGTCTTATTTCTTATCCGGACACTACCGTAGACAGATGCGTGTTTCTCGAAAAAGCTAGAGGACGGCAACCGACCTTTCTCTCCATTGCTGCGAACTCTTACGACATGTAAGATCTTTATGCGCGCTATAACACAGATTCATTAATCAGCGAAGCCCTGCGAGCGGAAAATTCATTTCCTTTACCTTATTCCTCCCGATAACGAAAATGTCCATTTTCGCGAAACACCTGGCCTGTTTCTCGAAAAAGCTAGAGGACGGCAACCGACCTTTCTCTCCCTTGCTGCGAACTCTTACGACATATAAGATCTTTATGCGCGCTATACCACAGATTCATTAATCAGCAAAGCCCTGCGAGCGGAAAATTCATTTCCTTTACCTTATTCCTCCCGATAACGAAAATGTCCATTTTCGCGAAACACCTGGCCGCTTATCGCGAGTCACCATTCGACGATTCACGAGCATGTCCCGAAATTTATTAGTTGACCTACTGAAGGATCGACGTACGTTCTTTTCTCTTCGGGCAGCATCGGTCGTTCTTTCGCAATCATCTGGTCGAGGATTAGAAAATGCTACGCCGAGAAACCGGTGAACGTTCCGTTTCACGGTCAACTGCGGTTCCCTTTTATTATTATGCAGGAATTGCCTCGCAGCCGCGCATAAATTAATTACAAAATATCTGTATATATAATTTAGAGCCTCGTATATATGTCAGCCGATTCGTCCCAGAAATTCTGTCGCTTTTAGCGACCAGAAGCCTGCATACTTGCATTAATCGGTCGCCCGTCGATGCTCGCCGAGAATGAAGTATACGAATTTTCGACATTCCGATGGGTTAACGAGTATTATAACGTTGGATGAGCACGGATAAACATCGAGTCTAGCCGATTTCTTTTACGTAAGGCGTTATCAAAGAGGAGAGGGGGGAGGACAGTTTACAATTTATCTTGGTTAGAGAGGTATTTGTCCTTAGCAATGGTAAATAAGAATTTCTCGTGGTTGAAAACCATTCTGGTTTCGTTTCTCACTTTTAAATGTAATCAAACGGAAGCGAACGAGTACGGATACATTTTGCGTTTGATTACATTTGTTGCTGAGCCATAAGATCAGTTTTGCGTTAATAATTATTGGATATGGGAGTCCGAAATAATTAATACCATTTATACAGGGTGTCCCAAAAGTCGGGGAGGAGCCGGAAATGGGGGGTAGCTGAGACGATTCTGAACAACAATTTCCTTTGCAAAAATGTCGGATGGGGCTTCGTTGACGAAAACCCTGACCAATCAGAGCGCGCGTATACCGCTGGAGCGGCCGCGGTAGCGAAGGCTATGCGCTGGCGGCCGCGCTTGTACGCGAACAAGTGACTCGATGTGCATCGAAGGACATTGACGCTGCCGCCTAGCGCGTAGCCTTCGCTACCGCGGCCGCTCTCAACGGCATCCTCGCGCTCTGATTGGTCAGTGTTTTCCGTGAATATCTCCTCAACGAAGCCTCGGACAACATTTTCGCTAAGGAAAAAGTTGTTTCAAATCACCTCCCGAACCACCTCTTTCAAGGTGTTACAACGTTTTTGGGACACCCTATATATACAGAGTGGAGGTGATTTGAAACAACTTTTTCCTTGGCGAAAATGTTGTACGAGACTTCGTTGAGGAGATATTAAGAGAAAACCCCGACCAATCAGAGCGCGAGTATGCCGGTTGAGCGTAGGCTACGCGCTAGGCGGCCGCGCTCATTCGCTACCACGGCCGCTCCAACGACATACGCGCGCTCTGATTGGTCGGGGTTTTCTCTTAATATCTCCTCAACGAAGCTCCATCCGACATTTTTGCAAAGGAAATTGTTGTTCAGAATCGTCTCAGCTACCCCCCATTTCCGGCTCCTCCCCGACTTTTGGGACACCCTGTATATTAACAGAAACAGACTTTCTGAAGGTTCTTTTCATTAAGAGATCTCATGCTCGACTGACTAAACTTTGACACCAGAAGGACATCAGGGTCCTCTCACATCTCCCGAGTGTTTAGGTTTCACGTCGCCACAGTTCGTCTCTTAAAACAAAGTATCAACAATAATAAATTAGTTTTGCCTTTCCTGTATTCTAGTAAGTCGGGTTTCAACCACTGTCGTTCAATCTGTGATTGAGGACCTGTAAGTTTTTTAGAAGTTTCAACACATTCAATACGTACACGGCTCGTTTGAATTCCGCGCGTACGAAAACAATGCGTGGCGGCGCTGCGAAACAAAAGCGAATCTGCAAGAGCCTCGGCTCGATGCGCTAATCGATCGATATCGAATCGACACGCACATCGTTCGCTCACGTTCGCTATCGTAGCCGCGTTTCGTTATTTCTGAAACATCCAACCGATTCCTCCGACATCCTAAAAATACAAAAATAAAATATAACATCGCGTAAGAATCGAGTGTTCGCGTTCGACCGGGAAAACCAGGTTGGAATCGCGTCCAACAGGCCCGGAATGTTGGTAAAAGCAGCGGAGTGTCGCGTACCCGCGTAAAACCGGTGAAATCCATAGCGAGAAGATGCTTCGTCGTCGACGCCGTACTACACGGACTTCGTTTTACCGGTAAAGCCACTTTGACTTTCTTTCGATTCCGGTCTAGGGCTTCCATCGCCGAGGATGCACCGATACGACGATACCTTTCACCGTGCCATCTCTCGCTTCCGCGGTTGTTAGCATCGCGCAGGAAGAAATGCAGGCTTTATCGCGACGGTGACGAATCCGTAGATCGTTACCGTGATCGATAGTACAGAGGTGAGCAGAAACTATTCGTATATACAAAAATAATTACGAGAAAAATAGATTACAGGGACATGAACGTTTGAGAGTAGCGTAGGTTTACTGTCGAGTTGGTCATGTTTGTCGTCAAGCTACGAGTAAATTCGGTAGTTAGAAATAAGATATCTGGAATGCATTTCGCTCCTCTCGGTATGCAAAGAATCCAAGTGGGATGTTTGCTCCGAGCCGCCCGTCTCCGTTTATGAAAACCTGCTACGAGATTTTGTAAAGAAGAGTTCAAGCGCGAGGTTAACAATCTCGCGTTACTGCATTCTGCGGAATCGAGCAAGTACTTGCGTATTTCGGAGACGCGTCAATCTGACACCGCGATTCGATTAGCAGTTTTAGTTGCTCGGATTCTAACCTAACGGTGTACACCCAAGCTTGAAAATGTTCGAAAACGTAAGAACTTATGCTAGACTCGACGAAACAAACGAGTCCTTTCTGGGAACGTAAACGTCTCGCCGGAGAAGAAATCGTTGATGCCGCGGGAAGACTAGTTTTTTTTTAATACGAAATTGTTGGAAATGCGCGATTAATCTTCGAGTGGCATACATCTCGCATCATCGGCAGAGAAAACGACGCGGAATAATAACGCGAGTTTCTCGCCCCCAATAAGACGCTTACAGAGGAGAGGAAAACCGTGGGACGCTCGCTTACTTCGTCAAAGAAATGCGCGAGACACTCGTTCATTTTTCAGGTTAAAAATAACTTGTCGGAACCTTTAATTTTTATTCGATTATTTTACGCTTACTTTATATAAACAATCTTAATTCTCTCAAGTCGATGGTATTTTCCGTCCACGTTGAGCAAGTATCGCGATAAAGAAAATTCGTGTATTTTTATTGTATTTGTATTTGTATTTTAACTAAATACTAACGCAAATGTTAGATTATACAGGGTGTCCCAAAAATGTTGTAACACATTGAAAGGGGTGATTCGGGAGGTGATTTGAAACAATTTTTTCCTTGGCGAAAATGTTGTCCGAGGCTTCGTTAAAAAGATATTAATAAAAAAAGCCCGACCAATCAGAGCGCGAGTAACGCGGTTGAGCGCTCGATAGCCTTCGCTACCGCGGGCGCTACTTCGGCATACGCGCGCTCTGATTGGTCAGTGTTTTCCGTTAATATCTCCTCAACGAAGCCTCGGACAACATTTTCGCTAAGGAAAAAGTTGTTTCAAATCACCTCCCGAACCACCTCTTCCAAGGACCTCCAACATTTTCGCTAAGGAAAAAGTTGTTTCAAATCACCTCCCGAACCACCTCTTCCAAGGACCTCCAACATTTTCGGTACACCCTGTATAGTTTCCAATTATTCAACATACCCCAGAATTAGTGTAAGAACCGGAAATGGGTAGCTGAGACGATTCTGAACAACAATTTCCTTTGCGAAAATGTTGTCCGAGGCTTCGTTATCGAATTATTAACGAAAAACCGCGGACCAATCACAGCGCCCGAGTGGCGCGCGCTCAGCCGCGAGAGCATAGGCTCGAGCCAGGATTGGCTGACCGGTAGCCACCGGCCAATGGCCACGCTCCGGTCGCAGCGCCGAGCGCGCGCTACTGTGATTGGTCGGTGGTTTTTCGTTAATAACTCAAAAATAAAGCACCATCCGACATTTTTGCAAAGGAAATTATCGTTCAGAATCGTCTCAGCTACCGGTTCTTACACTAATTCTAAGACGCCCTGTATAAGAATAAAATTCTAGTCCCATCAAGTATTTCCACGAGTACGTACTGAAAGTCTAACACGCCAGTCAAATTGCTTCCCTTTTATCGTCAACAAAACTTCTAGGACAACTTAAACTAATATTTGATATCGTTTACGATAGAATCTTCCAGGTGAGAATATCATTACTTTATTACTCCCGCGTGGAACAGACTCCAGAACGCCATCGAAAAGATGTCATTACGGTTACGATCCGGTCACTCCGACTTTCTTTCGATGTAGGGTTGCAGCTGCTCTTCCGCGTTTTATATGCCGAAGGATAATGGTGCTTCGTGACTTTCACCGTGCCTCGAGCTCGATTGACAGCGGTGGTTGAATCGTTTTGCGAAACAAGCGAGAAATCATCGTTCCGTCCGTTATTTATGAGGTCGTGTATCTCGAAGAATAAAATATAAAAGAAACAAAAATCGTTACGCGACTTTTTTTTTTTTTCTCTCCGCGCGATACGCGTGAAAAAATCGTTTCGAAACGCGCGATATAAACGCAGCGTCATCGGGACGCGAGATGTACGGATCGACAGATCGAAATCGACGCGACGATTGTGAAACGCGCAATAAAGCAACAAGTTGGGAACGATTCGGTGTAATTTCTACTTTCGAACGATCGTTTGAGGGATCGAGCCGTTGGACAGCGGGACCTTTTAGGGAACGTTACGAAATAGGTTTCACTTTTTTTTTTTTTTTTTTTATTGAGCGTCCTCGAAAGCGAACGCGTCCCTTTTCAGCGTTTGGAAGGATTCAAGTATCGTCGAACCAAGTATTTAGTCGAAATTTAAATGGACGTATCGATATCGATACCGGTTCTGGTCCTTTTAATTTTCAATTTTTATTTGAGCAAAATATCTCTCGTCCCCTTTCGATTGGAATAACCAAGAAATCGAATCTACACTTTCTACGAAATTCCAGAGAAATAGGAAACGTTGCTATTGCAACTTTTAAATAGTACTCGACTATTCGTTTCATTCTAACTTTTCCGCTAAGAAAAGTTGATATTTCCGAGAGTAAATATCACCGAGGAAAGCGCGAAACGTTGAATATTTATCGCGGATTGCGACTTCTCTTGGCGATACTCCGCTATCCTTTTTATTCCAACAAACTTTTCAACGCGTCCCGAGAGGAAATATCACCGTTGCAGAAGTACTTAATTCCGGCATATTAAAAAGCGTGTCTGGGATTATTTATTCTTCGTGTTCACAATTGCACTTGCAAGCGTTTAATGTCGCGAAGGAAGAAGATTTCCGGCTGCCACCGCAGAGTGTGTTTCCACTTTCCTTCCGCCTTCGTCCGCATGGTAATAATCAAGTCGAGTAATTCACACGACGAGAAGCGCTAGGATTAATTCAGGGGCCGTTCGCGAGCATAGTTTCACCGTTTTATTGTATCGTTCGATCAAAACTGTTTCTTGGTTAAAAAAAATAAAAAAAAAAAGATACATATCAGTTCCTATATTTTGTATATTTATATATTATTAAAATTATTACGTATATATAATACAAAGGACCGTAAAAGAATAAAGTATAAGACCCGATCTATATTCTTATATGGTATTTTTTTTTCAGTTCTTTTTATAATGTAAATACTTGTTTATCATTCATCAGCTCATTGATTTTGATCGATCTGGCAATTTGCACGCTAGATGGCAAAAGGCTATCGATCACGGGAGCGATTATATAATTAATAATCAAAAGTAGAAATTTATAAAAAATTTGTTTGAATTTACTGTAAAAGAAACGACATTATTTTTCAGTGCGCCTAATAAATCGTCTGCGTCGATTTTCGATGAACGAACGATACGAGAAAAACGTGGACGAAGAAGTTCCTGATCTAACCAGGAAGTTGGAACGGGAGGATGAAAAGGCACAGACTGGTTTCGATTTTCTATTCATTAGCAGTTTCTGCGGGCGATTCTGCTGGCGGGTTGTGCAATCGATCTGCTCGTTGCATACGCTTGTGGTTTGTTGTACTCGTAGTGTCACAGAAGAGTCATTGCACGGGAATTGCAAACGATGCGACTTGTACCCGCTTTCTGTACAATTGTTTCCACGATTTCGTCGACAACATGTTGTCCTTATACACCGCTCTTAATTTCGCTTCAGTAAACGTTGAATCTACGTCGTAGATAAAATATAAATATAAATCACAGCGAATTTTACCGAGCGTATTCGTTCCGTTAACACTTTATCTACCGAGCTATTTAGAAACAGTCTTTAATCGAAAAGCAGAATTTTCTATAGCAGCGTATGCCAATCCGGGCTGATAATAATTGCTCGATATTGTTACTAGACACATTGAAAGCCAAGTCTATTTCCAAACACTGAACATCGTTCGTAGACAACCATCGGCACAGTAAATAAATTCGAATAGCTAAATACTGCGATTAAAAAGCCTATAAAATAGGCTCCCGGTAAATAAAGCGTCAATATCACATATTACATAAGGAAGCTAAAATTAAAATTTCCATCCCTAATGATGGTTCGTAGACAACCACCGACACAGTAAATAAATTCGAATAGCTAAATACTGCAATTAAAAAGCCTATAAAATAGGCTCTCCCGGTAAATAAAGCGTTAATATCACATATTACATAAAGAAGCTAAAATTAAAATTTCCATCCCTAATGATGGTTCGTAGACAACCATCGACACAGTAAATAAATTCGAATAGCTAAATACTGCAATTAAAAAGCCTGTAAAATAGGTTCCCGGTAAATAAAGCGTTAATATCGCATATTACATAAAGAAGCTAAAATTAAAATTTCCATCCCTGATCCCCTCTGAATCTCGATCTTTCGCTTCCTCGTTCGCCAACCAATTTGATTTCATACCCTCGCATCTATTGTATAATCCAATTTAACATAAAAATCCGAAGTTCTCGTTAGTTGCGTCACATTTCTAATCGATCGTTCGCCTTACCACAACGATACAGCCTAATTCGAACGAAAGGGGTCGGAATAAAAAATCACCAGAGAAAGGGATCGGAATATTTTAATGACAGGGGAAGACGAGGCACGTGAGCGAAATGAAAGGAGGAATTGAAACGGGCGAAGAATTCGTCTGTAATTTCGGATTAATTTGCAGAACGAGAAAGGATGTCAAGCCTTAACGAACCACGTGGAATTTACATGGAGATTTAATTGTCCGCCGAGACAACGAACGCGTCAAACCGTTTGCACCGCGATTTCTGGAACGATAAAGCCACCGGTGGCCGAGACGGTAATTCCGACTGGACCCTTAAGTGGTCGTTAGTAGAAAAATATTCGCGCTGACACCTCTTCCGGTACGGCGCTTCCGACCTGGGTAAATATTGCGTCTCTCCAGCGATCCATCGTGAGGGAACATCTGTCTGCCGCCGTAATCGCCGTGTATCAAAGTAATTAGTGCTTTATAATAACCGTGTAAAGGAAATTTACTGCCTGTCGCAGTAATTGGCAACGTTAATGCCTCCGCGCAGGACTTTGCATTCATCTCGAGACTTTATTATTCGCGATCCGCCCCGGACTGGTCCTCGCTACGTACCTCTCGCTGTACATCGGACCGTTTAGAATTTTTTTATTAAAATTCCCCTAATTTTTACTGTCCCCTTTCCCCTTAAAAGCAAGAGAGAAATTTTTCACCAAATTTCCCGAATTTTCGAAGGCTTCGAATGAGAGAATATGTGGGAAGTTTTTTTCGGATAGATACTGTCTTTTTTATAACTCGGCCGAAGATCGATGAAACGATCCGAGATTCGGCGGAGTTGTTGCTCGCAACGATAGGAACGAGCCCTAAAAATTTCGAATCGTAACAGCGACGATTACCGGCACGGTTGGTTTTTATAGCAAAACGTATAGTAACCCGAGCTACGTAGTCGAAGCTTTTGTTTCTTCGGTAGGCACGTCCGTGGAAATGTACGATACCAATCCTGTTCCGTGCCATTCGTCCGGGAGAATAAACTAACAGGCCATTAAAATTCGCCAAAAATACACGAACGACGCTATTCCGTATTTTCGAGAGTCGAATCGAATTGTTGATACAACCGTTTTACTGGATCGGTAAAAACTGGTTCGGTACTGTACCGGCGGAGTTTAATCTATTTTCAATGCAATAGAAACGGGAGCATAGGAAGATACAGAGACGCGAGCGTGAAGAATGCAATTATTAAGAACGCGTATAAGCATACCCTCAGGAGCTGTAGCTATGTTCTACGTTTCATGATAGCTATGTTCCACGTTTCATGATAGCTATGTCCTACGTTTGATGATAGCTATGTCCTACGTTTGATGATAGGTACGGTACGGGTTTAGCAACCCCGAGGTACCCCAGCTACCCAGTGGGCCACAACAGACTACTGGCACCCCTAACGAAGATTACGTGCGCGAATATACAGGGTGTCCCAAAACACTGGGGAGGAGCCGGAAATGGAGGGTAGCTGAGACGATTCTGAACAACAATTTCCTTTGCAAAAATGTCGGATGGGGCTTCGTTAAGGAGATATTAAGCGAAAGGCCCCGACCAATCAGAGCGCGCGTAGACCGTTCGAGCGGCCGCGGTGGCGAAGGCTATGCGCTGGCGGCCGCGCTTGTACGCGAACAAGTGACTCGACGTGCATCGAAGGACATTGACGCTGCCGCCTAGCGCGTAGCCTTCGCTACCGCGGCCGCTCGAACGGTCTACGCGCGCTCTGATTGGTCGGGGCCTTTC
>NC_071977.1:30653204-30656664 GCF_026283585.1 Hylaeus volcanicus
CGCGGTAGCGAAGGCTATGCGCTGGCGGCCGCGCTTGTACGCGAACAAGTGACTCGACGTGCATCGAAGGACATTGACGCTGCCGCCTAGCGCGTAGCCTTCGCTACCGCGGCCGCTCGAACGGTCTACGCGCGCTCTGATTGGTCGGGGCCTTTCTCTTAATATCTCCTCAACGAAGCTCCATCCGACATTTTTGCAAAGGAAATTGTTGTTCAGAATCGTCTCAGCTACCCTCCATTTCCGGCTCCTCCCCGACTTTTGGGACACCCTGTATTCCTTTGCGTGGTGTTCTCCGAATAAATTTGAAGTTTGCCGATGTGTTTGTCTCGTTTCCTTCTTTGGAGAATGTCGAAAAGAGGAAACGAGACAAACGTATCGGCAAACGTCGGATTTATTCGAAGTCCAGGGTTTTTTGCGATCGCGAATAAACGTAATTCGTAAGAACGAATAAACGGAGATCAGGTGTTGGATTCGTGTTACGGGACGTTGAAGTTTAATTAAATAAAGCTCGTTCGCTCTCGTTCGCAGATAAACGTTGAACCCAGGGGTCAGGATCATCGCGAATTCATGACCTATCTAACGAAATACTTGTTTTCGAGATGTTACATAATTATTACGAATCGCTGAGAATCGTGCGACGACGGATTAGAAACTCCCGCGACTGTTTTGCACGCTACATGTATACGACGAACGATATATATGTGGCGCGTACAGTGATTTTAGATTTGTTCGAATGCTAAAGCGTCCACGTGACCGGGAGGAACGATCGAATCGGTGTTGCGACATTTTCACCTTACGTACTATCGTTTCGATATCTACCGACGACCGTATCGAGAAAGTGTCGCATATTTGGGGAAGAACGTGGAATATTGGAATCTTATCAGTGTTTAGATAAAAAGTAAATTCACTAATTTACATTTTCAACAAAAACAGAAATAAACTTTATTAAAATGAAAAGAGAACAAAATTATCTGCGCTGCTTCAGTCTCTTCGCGCATCGTGCTCGCATTTTCGCATAGACAAAAGAACCAAAAGATAAAATATAACGGTCACTAATGCTACCATATCTTAACAATTAGATCTCTGCTTTGGGAAACAACTTTCCTTTAGAAACATTCCTATATAGAAATTTCGATTTATTTTTGTTACATTTATCCAGATTGCATTTATCTCGAACATAGTTTTTGCATCGTCGAACGATTCTTGAAATTTCGTCGAGTCTATTCTCGAGAGGAAGGGTATTCCCGGAGCCACCGTAACGGCGCAAACGTTTTCAGGTTAGGGTAAAAATACGAACGCTAAGGAAACGATCTACAATGAGACGTATCATTTAAATGTGAAAGAAATTGCCCAAGAACCGGCACACTTCGGTTCGGAGTCAGGAGAGAGAAAGAGAATAAAGGAAAAAGTATTCTCTTCCAGGTGTTACGTAAAGCACGCAACTAGAATAATTTTCGAAAGTGCGTAATGTGAAATCCATCTACTGCATTTCGAAAGTGGGTAGGAGGTATTAAAGTTCAAGTATGAGGAGCCGTGACGCACTTACTTAATTTTATTCGCGATAAAACAAAAGGTTACCCTATAAATTGATAAAAAAAAAAAAAAAGGAATATTCTACTGCTACGATAATTTGAAGACAATTCGATAACCATATTCCTTTTACAAGGAAGTTTATTAATTAACATATTTATATTACGGGAGATGCACGGCAGAAGTAGGAGACAATTGAATTGTATATTCAAGACGTCGGTATCTTTCATATTTTATATTCCTTTCTTACCGTGCGACTATAACAATTCTCCCGTCTACATATGCATACAATATCGTCCTTGCTCTCACCCTTAATTCGAGTCGGAAAGAATCGACGTTCGTGCCAGAACAACCGTGTTCAGAAAGGCGCAGAATTCCTCTTAGCGATCGCCGATCGCCTCGTAACTCATTATCACTCGTCCCTCGTTATCTCAATCGTGCATCCTGTCGGCTATTATTCCCATTATCTTTATTATTTGGAATCATCCGAACGGAACGTCCGCGCCACGATCGATCATTTTAATTGCACGCCGCGATATTTACAGTCGAAACTTTTCAGCATTAATTATTCGTTCGTTACCGACACGAACTAAACACGACATTGGTTGGACACGATTTACACACGCGGAAGAATTGGAATTTTTTTCAGAAATAAAAATTACACGGATGGATCTAAATCGCAATTTTAAGACTGGAAGAAGCTTCGGAATAATTCTGGTTATTTATATCGTAGAAGTCTGAACGAAAAATAGATAAGAGGTCACCGGAGATTTGAACCCACGATCCTCGGACTCACAGTCGAACGCTTTACCTACCCGACCAATCGCGCACCCTGTGTTTCGTGTTCTCATTTCGCTCCTTTTATTGTTGGGTACGAGAGGTATTAAGAAATCCGAAAAAAAAACAAACTAAAGTCGATTAGGAAATATGACTAACACAGCTCGCGCAACTATGTTTGATAATCCTAATCAATTATAGTCATTGAGTTTACATCGCGAAAGCCCGATAAACTTTATTGCTATTAGTTACGGTCACGGACGATCGTAGTATTTTTCTATTCGTAAACGTGGACGAAGATCAATCTCGAGGCGAACTCTCGATTAACGAATGAAGGATAAAGAAATTTTTATTGATCATTGATTGAGGAAATTGAAACGTTTAAATTACAGTGCAATGCCAGGGTTAACGACGGACGAACAAAAACATTTATTCTACCAGCTCAAGAAATAAACGTTGAAAATAAACCATTGTAATCGTGTTAGTCATCTACTATTCGCGTAAAATTGCATCTCTATCGGTGGTTCTTTTCTCGGAGGTACAGGTGAAACTAGCGTCCCGGCGTAAACGGTAGATAAGGATTGAATACAATAGACGCGTGCGAATGGAAGAGGTGCTCGTTCAAATTCCGTTGCCATGAATGAAAATACAGCAGCGCGGGCGTGACAAGACGCGATTACATCCATCGCGGACATGATCGAACAGGAGTAGACACGGTCCAATGGTAGTATTGTTAACCAAATTACTTGACGGGAATAGCTAGCATCGACGGGAGCATTCGAAGCTTTTACAATTCTCTTCTTGTTACGTTACGAAGTAAAGGTTGCGAATGTAGGTTACGAAAGGTTAGGAAATAAGCTTAGGAAAATTTATTGTGGAAATAAGGTGCAGTTGTAGAATATTTTCATACACCCGGGGTACCGAAAAGTAATGGAAACGTCCTCGACTTTGGGAAAGTTTTTCAATGAAAAATCAGAGGACTTTTTCAAAAAGGCAAAAGTGTTCGAAAATTATAAAAATAATTTCGTGGAGTAGTCTAGGTAGAAAGGTAATAAAAATTAGGAAAATTTATTGTGGAAATAAGGTGCAGTTGTAGAATATTTTAATACACCCGGGGTACCGAAAAGTAATGGAAACGTCTTCGACTTTGGGA
>NC_071977.1:30656674-30663080 GCF_026283585.1 Hylaeus volcanicus
TACACCCGGGGTACCGAAAAGTAATGGAAACGTCTTCGACTTTGGGATAGTTTTTCAATGAGAAATCAGAGGACTTTTTCAAAAAGGCAAAAGTGTTAGAAAATTGTAAAAATTATTTCGTGGATTACTCTAGGTTTAGCGTAGGGGCGAGTAGCAATAACAAAACGTCTTATTAAAATAAATGGACGACAGTTATTTCATTCCCCGGCGCGACGTCCATTGGGAAACGCTATTTTAATCGCCTCATCGACAAATGCTCGACCGATGACGCTGTCACTTTCTCCTTTGTAACTATTCTTCGCTTTCAACGTACGTACACGCGTTCGACGCGCGATGGAGAGCATTTCACCTTCGCTAAGTATCAATTTATCCGGCTTTATACGGTGTAATTTGAGCCCGAGGGTCTTCGTTAATATCGTTGGTTACGATGGCTCTACTTAACGAGGAAAATTGCCGCGCCACTTCGTCTCACCCGGGACGGATTAACGAATCGCTCGGGCAACTTTGTCGGCGATCGCTGATCGCTGATTGGTAATCAGTCGGATTATCGGCCGAGATAATCGATATCGGGGAATGAAACGAATCTGTTCGCGGGTTTGTTCGCGTTTTTACGTTGCTGCGATACTGATAAGTGGATCGGGGACGTTCGTGCAATTATTTTCAATTTAAATATTGGGAGATTGCGAGGGAATGCGTAAAATGAAATAAAAATAAAATGACAATGTACGTACACTAATTCTGGGACACTCTGTATATTCATTTAGTAAAATAATGAATTTATAGACTGTTATATCGTATTCTCTTCACAGAGCCATGTTATTACCTACGTATATATTAATTACATATATACAGGGTGTCTCAGCTAAAGGAGGCCAGCTAAATATCTCCTTTATTTTTAATCGCACAACAAATATTTATAGCATAATTCAAACGGTATCGATGGAAGAATACCATAGAAGAATATTACTTGAAAGAATATTACACTTGAATATTGTTTGAATCGATTAAATTAATCAATTCTAAATTTAAATAAAATTTAATTATCGATACCACTTCGTTCAAAAGATTAATTACTTTATCATTTATAAACTTATTTGATATACGATTTATGTCAGAAATTTACTTAATGGACAATGTAATTTCGAATATATAGAAGATAAACAAATTCGTCAATTAATTTTAGATTCTCTCCTCGAGACACAGGACGTAACTCGTCGCCAACAAGCCAAACGCTTCATTACAAAGACGAAGAGTGAAGAAACAAACCGCTTTAAACGTGCATACACAACAATTACACAAGCACGCTACTATTATCCGAAACGAAGTCTCGTTACTTTTCCTAATTCTCGATCCCTCTTAAAAAGGGAAATCGCCTGGCGAGGTCCGCGAGATTGCAGGCTTATTCGCGAAATTTCGCAAAATTTCGGTGTCGCAAACGCTTAACGATAGGAATCGGCCATCGATTGTACTCCCAGCTGGCCGGACCACGGGGGAACAATGATCCTAAACCGTCGTGCGAAGTTCGAGGAGTGCGTCGCGGCACGTTTTGTCGCTAGTTTTACGATATAGACGACGCGCGTAACGCGTTGCGCAACGATCGCGTTACGAAGTCGAAGAAATGAGGCAGTGTCATAGAAATCCCGGTCACGAACATCCTATGTCGCGTCGCCGTGGAATGCAATCTTCCTTCCTACTTCTCCTGTGGCGATTTCGTAGGGTTCGCTTCGCGAACATCGTATCGAAATAATAATATTTTGCGCGAACTCGTTTGTAAGATTGATCGCTTAATGAACTATTGCCACGGATGCAATAATGCGCGTGTGGAAATCGCTTCTGCACGGGGATCTAACGTATTTACAGCTATTCAGATAAAGTTATCGATCATGGTGTCTTCGCCACTCGTTGAAGTCACCGCGACTGAATTCTACGAAAGTGATCTGTTCATTTTTTACGCAAACTTCCTGTTATTATACGCGGCCCTTTTTTTTAGGGACTTTCGAAGCTACTATTTTTCATTGACAATGTAATTAATGTATATTAATATGTGTTGATCAAATTTTTGGTACCCAAGGTCACCTGAAGGTCACGACTGAAGCGTATTTAAATGTATCTTTTCAGCCGCCACAAGATGGAATAACAAAGTATATATATATAAGTATCTCTGATGAGAAATTAAGGACGACCTTAGAAAAACGTATGAAAAATAACAGGACGAAAGAAAACTTTCTTGTAGGTGCATCTAAAATTTTGAATTTTAAGAAATTAAATAAATTAATAAATATAAATATTTATTAAGAATGTCTAAGAAAGAAATTAAATAAATTAATAAATATAAATATAATCGATATATATAATAAATATATATATATTTTTATTTATATATTTTATATATATATATACATATATATATATGTATATATATATTAATATTTGATTATGAATTTAATTTACATGATTTAAAAAAAAATATATTTATATTAAATTCTTCAATAAATATCACAATTAACCAATTCGCGAATCATATTATATTATTCGTTATTTCCATTGCTACCAACTAAGCGAGTCTTACTATATCCCGAAAAGTAACGATTAATTCGTGACAAGGTCGACTGCAGTTCTTTCGGGATACAAGATCGATAAAGCGAAGACAAATGTCGACAGCGGCCCGACACAGTTCAGCTATTCGATGGGAATTAGCTATCGGACAAGTATTTCGGGATTCCTCGCGCACATACGAATAAATCAATCTTACCCTCATTCCCGTCGCGATTTGCATACGCCCGTGTCCGGCGCTTCCGACGGCGCCTGACCGACTTACGGAACCTTTTACGCGAACGCGCGTAAACCGGGGGACAAAGTATATTTTGGGCGTAATTGCGAAAGGCGCGTTTTCACTCGGCCATTATCTCGACGATCTTCCCGCGGACGTCGAAACTTCCGAAACGGGCCACCGCGAAAGCGAACGAGACGAGGGCCAATTAACACGTCCATCTCGACGTGCCAGTGAAACTTCATTTTCCCTTTTCGTCGAGACGACGGATTTCCTAACCGTACGGGCCCGAAACGGGATACAATCGGTTCGGCACGTAGAGCCTGGGTTAACGATACCGAGGCTTCGTTTAATTCTTTCTTTATCGGAAAAACCGAAGAGAAAGCGTACGATTTTATAAAAATTGTATTTATTAATAATTGTTTGTAACGATGGGTACGAGACGAAGTTTTCTCGTTTCAGGTAGTAGCTTCCAATGCAATCCAATCGGAGCGTTGATAAACTCCGGAGACAAATCCCGATTAGAACGGCTATCGATAAACGAAAGAGGTGTACCGTTTGCTATTTATTCGGGCGTAATTAAATCGCGAGAGCGATAAGAGCCCGTTATCGGCTGTCGCGGGAAAGGTATCGCAAACATCTAATAAGTCGTATCGCAATAGGTATCGCCAAGTGTCCAGACAATTGGAAATGAATACTGGAAGATTTATTCAAAGAGTTTCCGAGATAACGAAATCTAATATTGCGCGATCTCTCGATAACGAATTTCTGTTGAACGAATCGATTGTCGATGTACTTTCTTTTTTCTTTCTCTTTAATATGTATTCGTTTAATATATATTCGGAATATATTCCACCAAGTAAATAGATAGACCAGTTGTAACGACAAGTTGTAATGACAAGTTGTAATGACCATCAGGTTGAGACTTGTATGTACACACAGGGTGTCTCGGAATTAGTATTAAAACCGGAAATGGATAGCCGAGACGACAAGGAAGCAGAATTTCATTTGCGAAAATGTCGGACGGTTTTTGAATTATTAACGAAAGACCAGCGACCAATCGCTAGCGGCCGAGTGGCGCGCGCTCAGCTGGCTGCGCCGCGACTGGGCGTGGCCGGCCAATCCTGGCTCGAGCCTATGCTCTCGCGACTGAGCGCGCGCCAGCCAATCCTGGCTCGAGCCTATGCTCTCGCGACTGAGCGCGCGCCGCTCGAGCGCTGTGATTGGTCCGCGGGTTTTCGTTAATAATTCAAAAACGAAGCATCGTACGACATTTTCGCAAAGGAAATTGTTGTTCGGAATCGTCTCAGCTACCCGTTTCTCTTACGCTGATTCCTCGACACCCTGCATGGATTCATCTTAATCGACTCAAGAACTCAGAGAATTGTTAATTTAACGCAATTAAATATTTTTAATTAAACTATATGGAACTTAGAGAACACGGAAGGTTGGTGATTTAACGCGATTAAAAATCGAATAAATATTTTCAAGTAAATTTATAGTTACGAACGCTTGAATGCAAAGGCACAGAAAATTCCTTTCTGTCTCTAACAACAATAACGAAACGGATCGGAAAAATGTGTGTTTTCTCGAGCGTACGACCCTCTTCGATAACGAGGCCTCGATAGGTCTCCGAAGTCGAGTGCAGCGTGCAAACGAGAGCTTCGAATCTCGTCGAAGTAATCAACCCACTTCCGTGTATCTAATCGCTCGATATATAAGACACTGTCCGGAATGACACTTAAATACAATTAGTCCACGCGTGACCGTCATTCTGCCAACAATGACGGGTATTCCGTTGTTTCTTCTCGTTGGGCTCTGCCTAGCTTCTGGGGCGTTCGGTGAGTGCGAATATTTACTAAAACTCATTTACGAAGAGACGCGACTCGTGCAACCATTACGCAAGAAATTATATAAGCATAATTCAGGAACTCTATAATTAGACTAATCGGAATCCGCAATTATTTATTATCCGAGTTTACCGAGAGGTATCGATAAAAATCTCTGGAAACCCGAGTCTCGTAATTATTCTTTAATTATATTTTATAGAAAGAAGGGTAGGTTGAATTGAAAGGGTAGTGTTGCTAATAGCTGAACGTCGATGTTATTCAACAGCAAAGGTAGGATTCGGTAATGGCGAGCAAGAATGGGGGTACGTGAATGTAAGACCGAATGCAAACATGTTCTGGTGGCTTTACTATACCACTGCCAACGTTCCCTCGTACTATGACAAGCCATTGGTCATCTGGCTCCAAGGCGGGCCGGGCGCGTCCTCCACATCTTATGGTAACTTCGAAGAATTCGGGCCACTCACCACCGAATTGAAGCCGAGAAACTACACATGGGTAGGGAAATGTCTGCGGGATAATTTTATTTTAATTTTAAATTATTCAAAATGAAATGAAATTATTATTTATTTATGTGACGTTAACATTTGGCCCGAACAACACACCACGAGCCAGCCACGTGATAATCAGTTTCGGCCCGGAATATCACGAGTGTCGCACGTAGTAGCAGCGTAAAAATTTTGCAAAAAGTTCGTAGAACAAAATACCTAATTTTCGGAATCTCGAACCAGGCTCCCTCTTTTTCAAATTCAATTAATATCTCGGAGAGACTCTCGATTGTTGCAAAACAAGTTAAAGTTGACCAGTGATTACTTTCCTAATCGCCAACGAGTATCGGACTTATCGGTAATAATAACCACTCTTGAAACCCGCGATCAATGCAACGCAATCAACCCGTAATCTCTCGTTGATAACCATGAATTACTGGATTACATTTTTTCTTAAAACTGATCTACACTCGGAATCTTGTTCACCGGCTCTTGAATTTAATTCTTTAATGTTTGGAATACGCGTTCCTGCGAATGCTCTCTCTAAAATCTTTGTTTCTCGTAGGTGAAAGACTACAACGTCCTCTTCATCGACAACCCGGTGGGTACAGGGTTCAGCTACACCACTTCGACATCGGCATACGCGAAGACGAACGCTCAAATCGCTAATGACCTCGTCGAATGCATGAGAGGCTTCCTGAAGGCGTTGCCGAGATTCGCCAACGTCCCCACGTACATCACGACCGAATCCTACGGGGGCAAAATGGGAGCAGAGTTTGCTCTCGCTTGGTACAAGGTGGGACATTTAATAGTTCCGTCGATGTTTTCATATATTACTCGTTATATTAAATATATTCGATGTAGTCAATATGTTCAGTATGTTGAAGGTGTTCGATAGATGCAGTATATTCAATATGTTCAATGTATTCGATATATTTAATATAGTCAATATGTGCAATATATGCAGTACATTCAGTATGTTCAATATATTCAATATATGCAATATATAAAATATATTCAGTACGTTCAATACGTTCAATATGTTCAATACATTAAATGCGTTCAATATGTTCACTATATGTATACAATACATTCAATATATGCAATATATTCAATGTATTCGTTACATTCATTACATTCAATATGTTCAATATATTCAATATATCCATTGCATTCAATATATTCAATACTTTCAATACGTTCAATATGTTCAATATATGCAATATATTCAATGTGTTCAATGTATGTAATATATTCAATATGTTCAATATATTCAATACTTTCAATACGTTCAATATGTT
>NC_071977.1:30663090-30667401 GCF_026283585.1 Hylaeus volcanicus
TGTATGCAATATATTCAATACATTCAATATGTTCAATATATTCAATACTTTCAATACTTTCAATACGTTCAATATATGCAATATATTCAATGTGTTCAATATATCCAATGTATTCAATGTGTTCAATATATGCAATATATTCAATGTATTCATTACATTCATTACGTTCAATATGTTCAATATATTCAATGTATTCATTACATTCATTACGTTCAATATGTTCAATATATTCAATATATCCATTGCATTCAATATATTTAATACTTTCAATACTTTCAATATGTTCAATATATGCAATATATTCAATATGTTCAATATATTCAATACTTTCAATATATTCAATATATGCAATATATTCAATGTGCTCAATATATCCAATGTATTCAATGTGTTCAATGTATGCAATATATTCGATACATTCAATATGTTCAATACATTCAATATGTTCAATATATTCAATATATTCAATACGTTCAATATATTCAATATATGCAATATATAAAATATATTCAATGTGTTCAATGTATTCAATATATTCAATATACTCAGAATATTAGTTCATGCTTCTCAAAAGACAATTCGAGTACCCAGAACTATCACAAATAGCTCCACCAGTTTAATAAACGGATTATTATTTATCTCTGCGCTCGCCGTTTAATTACGATGGTAAAAGGATCGTTCAACTCGAATTTCAGGCACAGAAAGCAGGCACTATCAAAAGTAACCTAAGAGGCGTCGCTCTCGGCGACGCATGGATCTCACCCGTCGATTCCGTGATGACTTGGGCGCCCTTCTTGCTCGCCACGGTACGTCCTTACCGATGATTCGAAATTCCTGATTGTATCTCTAAGAAAATGTAGGTATATCGAGAACGAATTGTTCCTACAGGGCATGGTCGACACAGCCGGTTACAATAAAATCAACAAAGCAGCACTGGCAACGAAGAAAGCCGCGGAAGCAGGGAGCTGGAAGACCTCCACGAGCCTGTGGAGCTACACGGAGGGCGTGATTCTGGACGAGACGAACAACATCGATTTCTACAACATCTTGTCGAAAACGAGCTGGAATTACGATGTATATGCCTCTGTGAAACGAATGTTAACGAAACCGAGCTTGTCGCAAGAAGGTAGACGAAGACATACCGGTAGACGCTTGGGGTACCAATAAGCCGGATATCGCAAACTTTAAACGTTCTTTTTGATATTGACGCTATGCCATCCGCACATCAAATCGAAATTTTTGTCGTTTGGCACCGGTTGGACTGACTGACAAGTTCTCGCATGGCACCACGGCGGTGCAACACTCTTTGTCAAAATCTTTCCTAACTTACAAATTATTTAGACGTAACTGAAACGAGTGTCTATACGTTAGACCTATTCGAACAAAGTTACTTTTAAATTTCAGTGATTGCAGAGGTACAGGATGACGCCTCGTTGAATAGTTTGATGAACGGTCCAGTGAAACGAGCTCTCAATTTATCGGTCACTCATGGCAAACAATCGAATACGGTGTTCAGCATGTTGCAGGAAGATTTCATGAAGCCTGTCGTCGACAAAGGTGATCTTCCGAACGAAATTAGACTCTTGACGAATTAACAACTCCGAGGACCGTTTCGATTAACTTGAGATATTTGTTATCAGTGGAGCTGCTGTTGGATCAAACCAACCTGCAGGTGGTAGTGCTCACTGGCCAGTTGGATCTTATTGTAGACACTCCAGGTAATGCGCGAAGTCTTCAGAAAAGGATTAAAGGAATCCGACCGATTTTACGACACCTCGAGGTTGCTTCCACCGAGATCACTTCGCTATACCGCGAACTAGGGATCGTTTACATTGTGTAGCAGGAAAAACAGAGTCTATTATTATTGATACACCGTTGCAGGGACTCTTGCTTGGGTCGAGAAGATGAAGTGGAAGTGCTCAAATACCTGGATGACGAGTCCTAGGCGTCCACTGGTCGCTGCGAACGTGATCGAAGGCTACGTCAAGTCTGCTTGCAATTTGTCGATGTACTGGGTCAACAGAGCTGGACATATGGTAGACGATATACACTCAAAGCGTACAATTAAAATGAAAATCTCATCCACTTATCATTGATCTCATTTGTTTCTCATTTTCTTCATTCCTAGTTAGTAACAACTATTAATTTGTCTAGGTTCCCAAGGACAATCCCGCTGCGATGGCAAAGATACTGAAGGCTATGACGGGTTAGCACTCGTAATTGGACACCAGGCGACACCAACGACCAAGTAAAACCACCGTTCTTTACAAACAATTTCAGCAACGCGCTGTAAACGCGTGTCGAAATCGAATAAATTAAAATTCTCTTCTTCAAACCTAAATTGAATGTCTTCCGTCGACTCGAATGGCCGAGAGGTCGACAGGAGCGCATAATATTTCCCATTCTTTCCATTTAGCGAGGACTTTCTCCTTGATCTCTTCATAGCTCGTCGCTCGCCGCGATTGTTCGCGATCGTTTTCTTGCCAGCTCGTCGCGGATTATGGAGAAGATTCTCAAACCGGAGTTTTAAACGTTCGGAGCGAACAGGGCCCAAAAAGAGCGCAGCTGATCACGGGTAACAATAGAAACGCGCTTAATTTTTCTCGCGAGGAGAAATGTTGCCAATTACGCGGGAGAATTGTAGAAACTGGAACAAGTTGTTTCTTACGCGAGGTAACGAGTAGGAGAGAAAGATACATAATTGTAGAACAACACCGAGTTGGAAAACCTGCTACATTTGCAACCTATAATTTTCTTGCGATAAAGATACGTACATTTGCTCTGCGTGTGTAGATGTGAATTATAACGGTGACAGACAGCTTTTTTGCAGTAACTATATTTGAACAGCACAAGTACCTTCGTACTATTCTTCCTGTAGGATGGTGGTAGACAAGCACTCGGGCACGTAATTTCAATGAATTTTCCACCAAACGAACTTCGTCTTCGAGCAAAAATTTATTTGACATGGTACGAACGCAGTTAATATTTCTGGCGAAGGTCTACTCCGTATGTGTACATGGTGTTTTGAAACAACACCGACTGCACCGGAGATGAAAGGCCGCTTCTGATGTTTGGTTGCTAGACGAGCCGAAGGAAAATATTGTCGAATCCCGGCCGCCTCGGTTTTTCGTTTTTGTTCGAACGACTCAAAGTCGAATTGCTATATTCTGTTTAATACTTTTGCGCGCCGTGCGCTGGCGTCATCGCGATCTTGTTATTGCGTAAAATAAACACGTATCAAGATCATACGGCCCGTTTGTTACGTTTACATTCGCGCGAGTTCGCGGTAGCTCCGCGTCCAGAACGATATTTCCACCGTGCTATGTCAACAGTACAAAAAAAAGATGTATTCTATTACTCCTTGACGTCTTACAGAATTATTTTGTAAGGAGCTTGTAATATTTACATTTTATGTTTGGTGTCTATGCTTCAATACGTCATTCGATTTATCGAATATATTCAATCAAGTCTAAACTCGTTGACGTTTGGATTAAATTTCCACTTCTTTAAAGAAACAGAGTAGGAACGTCGAACAATGTTAATTTATATCGCACCGAAAAGTGGAAAATTCATTCTTATCGCGAATATTTCATCCGAATTCGATTGCAAAGTAAATTGTGCGCTTATGCTGCGAATGGTTTAATAATGTTTATGTTTCGCGCGAGCGTTGAAAGGTTCATCAAGTTCCAACGAAGGGGTTTCGATTTCTCCCGCGTCGGTTGTTCTCGGTCTTCAAAGGCTAGGCGGTCGAGGTAAAGACGAAGAGATCGCGGGACGAAACGCGGTTATTTGTTTGCTCGCCGTCCGCTGGTCCCGTCCTTCGAGCTCGGTTTCATCTTGAAATACTAAGAAACAAATCACCGCGGATCCGACAGCGGAAGGAACCGACGGATTAGCCCCTCGTCCACGCGATTCAATCTTGGTACTTAGGCGACCCAAGTTAGGTCGGTATGTACATCGAAAACAGCCAGAATTCACGTCAACGCGTTAATCCCGTTCTCCTGTTTTGCATTCCCTAAATCATTCGGGGCGGGAAGGGCGGGTGTAACCAAGAACAACATTTACAGAAGCCTGAACACATGGTAAAAATAATGTTCCTGCGAAGGAAAGTTACTCGTGTTTCTTGGAGCCGAAACGTGTTTCTTTCTTATTCTTTTTTAATAAATTGCACCCTTAGTTGTTTCTGAGATTAAAAAGTTGGAAGTTCGTTGCAAAAATTGAATCTCGGGGAAAAAGGTCTTCCAAGCTTTCAATTTTTATCTCCGAAACTAAACGTCGTATAAATAAACCGTAAAGAGAAAAATGTTTCGT
>NC_071977.1:30667411-30709118 GCF_026283585.1 Hylaeus volcanicus
TGTTTTTCTTTAAGACAACGACAACATAATCAGACCACTACGAGATCACGGGGAAAACGGGATTCTAATTTTTCAATTTTTATCTCCGAAACTAAACGTCGTATAAATAAACCGTAAAGAGAAAAAAGTTCCGTCTCGACGTTCCCTATAAGCTGATATTTTTGTTAACATCACGCTTCTTAGAATTTCTATCAAAAATCGTCAAAACAAAGGGTCGACTACTCGTTCAAAGACGACCTCGATTCCTCGACGAACTAGCAACGCTTAGAGGCTGTTAAACGTTTAAAACATTCGAAGATGTAAATAACTACAGGAAGCTCTCCTTGTCCCCCGATAGTTTTTCGTGCTTTATTTACGAGCTTGGCGAACCGCAGAAGCCTTTACCTCTTCGCCGACGAAACGCCTCGTGAACGCAGGCGGTCCTGTTTGCGGATCGTTTCGTTTTACTGCCTCGTATCCACCCGAATCTAAACAATCGCTCCTTATTGACAAAATCGCCCGGGCGTCTGCGGGGCCCCCGGGTTAAACGGGTTGTTGCTTCTGCGACGTTTTACGAGTGTGGGAAAATTCACAGCGATCGCAGACCCGCCGCAACGGACTCCTGGGTCGGTTCGATCGGCCGCAAAATAAACCGACCGGCCTCGTTAAATTGAATGTTTCTCGGAAACAACGAGGAGCACGGGTCGAACTCGACGCAGCGAAAACGAACGTGGCACGGAACGATTCTAGAAATCGCGAAATGTCGCCGTAGGCTGCTGGACCAATTGAGAAACAATTGTGGAAGTCGGAAGTAGATCGGACTGATTCCAGGTCGATAACAATCTGAGGACTCTACTAAAAAAATATACATGTCGAATCGAGCCTCCTACTTTTCGAAGTCGGTTAAAAAAAGAAATGAAAAAAGGTGTATTATCCGCGTCTATGATATCCAAGAATAAGGAGTGAAATGAGAACACGAAACGTAGGGTGAGAGATTGGTCGTGTTGGTAAAGCGTTCGACTGTGGATCCGAGGATCGTGGGTTCGAATCCTCCCCGTGCCTTGATGAAAGTTTTTCGTTTAGACTCCATTTTTTCAAGAAAGAAAGTAACTTACAAAGTTAATCGCGATTTCACAGAAGTACAGGAGGGAGAAGGGGGGTGGGTTGACCCGCTATTTGTCTAAAGTCAAAGTCGCTAGGGGGAGCGGCACGAAGAGGAAGACAAGAGCGGTGTTCCGAGAAACCGATACGGTTTGAGTATAAATTACCGCAGCTTTGTTTACATATCGACTCGTTTACTGCCGGCGTGGGTGTTGGGACAGCATATGTGTAAACAGCAATAAAACACGCCGCCAGTCCCTGGGATAGGTAACCGCCTCCCTAGCGAGGAAACGAGCAAACGAGAGTTCCTCGGAATGCCTCGATGGGCGGAGCTGGATCCACCCTCCTGATCAACCGCGTGTCAAATTAAACACCCTTCGTTAGAGAATTGGTCCAACCGAACGCAAATCGCACCCAGTCATCCACGCGACGGATTCTGGACCGGTTCGAGGGTGTTTGTTCCCCCTGGTCCCACCATAATTCCTTGAGATCAGTCCTTGGAGTCTTCGCTCCGAGTCTTCCGCTTCATCTCGAGATACTTCCAGTGTGGTGTACAATCCAGTAAAAGAGCACAGTTCTTTCGAGTAATCGCCAGAGGAACTCGAGGGCTGCTGAGGAGTCTCAGGGGTCCTTGAAAGCAGGAGATCTTTCGATGCAGTATCCTACGGGACTCGGAATACAAAGTGCGTAGCCCAGTTTGGTGGCCAACTCGTCGAGATTCAAACTCGTCAAGATTCATACTCGTCAAGATTCAAAATACTCGTCGCGACAGTAATCTCCAGAAGCCTTCGAAGCCTTGAAAGCCTACAACGTCCACCACGGCGCGATCACGCAGCGTAACAACCAAAACAACGACCAGATGCCCAGACCAGGTCCCGATGGAGCCAAACGGTAGCTACCCGGACGCATCCAAGGTATACGGATGCGATTTACGAGGGGGTTTCGAGCTATGGAACCCAGAGGAGATCTTCCCTACTATGTGCCCGCTCCCCAGCTACTACAGCCTGGTGCCAGACGTGCTCGGTTCGAGGAGCTTGCCGCTCTCCTGGAGCGTTCCTCAGATCCGATACAAGCCCCAGCCTCGCTACGAGAAGCCTCCGTACTCCTACATAGCTCTGATAGCGATGGCGATCAATTCATCGCCGAAGCAGAGGCTCACACTCTCGGGCATCTACAAGTTCATCATGGAAAGGTTTCCGTATTACAGGGAGAACCGTCAGGGTTGGCAGAACAGCATCAGGCACAATCTGAGCTTGAACGACTGCTTCGTGAAGATTCCCAGGGACAAAGTCGTCGGGGAGGACAGCGAGGAGGATCAGGCTGGGAAAGGGAGCTATTGGACCCTGGATCCCTCTGCCAGCGAGATGTTCGAGCATGGAAATTACAGGAGGAGGAGGATGAAGAAGCAGAAGCCATTCGTCCAGGGCAACCGACGGGAACATGACCGCGGAGTTGTCTCGGTGAGGGAGGTCTAGGAGCGGATGAGACTTCGATACTGAGAGATATTGCCTTTTAAGGCTGATTCTTTATTGTAGTTTCTATATATGTGATAGAGAGGGTGGCTTGATTATTATTGATATTTAAAGGATGACACTGACGTCACTGAGAGTCACCACCTTTCAAAGAAATTCTTTATTGTAGTTTCTAGATGTGTAATAGAGAGAGCTATCTTGATGAGGGAGATCTAGATGGGGGTATTTAAAGGATGATACTGAGAGATATTGCCTTTTAAGGCTGATTCTTTATTGTAGTTTCTATATATGTGATAGAGAGGGTGGCTTGATTATTATTGATATTTAAAGGATGATACTGACGTCACTGAGAGTCACCACCTTTCAAAGAAATTCTTTATTGTAGTTTCTAGATGTGTAATAGAGAGAGCTATCTTGATGAGGGAGATCTAGATGGGGGTATTTAAAGGACGATACTGACATAACTGAGAGTCACCACATTTCAAAGGTAATATTACTGTATGCTAGATTTCTACCGACAGTGATGCACCCTTCTTGTTGTATTCAACGGTTGAGAAAGTACAATAAAGAATCCCTTTGAAATGTTGGTGACCCTCGGTGATGTCAGTATCATCTTTTAAATACCCCCATCTAGATCTCCTTTGTCAAGACAGCCTTCTCTATTACACATCTAGAAACTACAATAAAGAATCAGCCTTAAAAGGCAATATCTTTTAGTATGGAGGATAATCAAGACATCCTCTTGACACTTCCTTCCCATAATATTAATTTAAAATTTGTAAAAATGAGAATGTGTTAAGTAAAATAATGAATATATATATACATCATTATTTTACTTAACACATTTTCATTTTTACAAGTTTTAAAATATGTATAAATGATATTATGGAAAAGAAGTGTCAACAGGATGTCTTGGTTATCCTCCAGTGCGTGGTTAGCAACACATATTCCACTGTGGTTTTTAGTAGAAACTAATAGGCACTTGAAAATTAATTCTAAATTTCTGGTTAACGATAGTAACCAGAAAGGGACGATATCGTAAAGTAATTTGATCGCACAAGAAGCTACTTTTCCACGACGAAGTTAATCAGCAATTATCGTTGCTAACGAAGAATCGTGATTCTAGGTCTCGCCGGAAGTCTTCTCAAACTCGACGAAGCGCGAAGAGAAAAACGAGGAATGTAAAATAATCGAGATGAGAGATGTCGAAGAAGCACGGAAGACGAAAGTGAAATACGCAGAATCTCAAGGACACTGCGTAAAATCGATGATGTTCACGATCGAGAATATCTTACGGAAGTCTACGGACGAGCCAGCTACATAGCTATTTCTATTTGATGATAATTAAAGTAAAAATCTATAATTTGTGTTCGCTTTGTTTGTACAAAAATGTTTTTATTTCTGTTTATACAATGGACATCGTGTATAAAGATCGAGATACTACTTAACGATTATCCTAAAGTATAATACAGTATGTACAAAAGTAAAAATTAATGAACGAGTAGACGGAAGACATTTTGTATATAAGCACTATTCTAGTAAAATTGTGTCACTCGTCAAAAATCTAAAAAAAGTCGAAGTTGGATCAATTTCTCTTAAACGAAAGCAATTTAATCACTCCCTTTTTCGATTAAAAATCTTGAAAATATTAATTTTTATATAATCCATTAATGTATACATATATATGTGTAAATCAGCACCTATAAAAGGAATAGATTAAATGTAATATTTACTATCAACATGTGTTACATATATTATTGTTAAGTTTTATGTATACACATATCTCGGATCAGATGCTGAACGAGGCTATTTTATCTTAGCACCTAATAGTATTAAATCTCTTACTTCAAAGCTTGTTCACATCTAACCTAAGAATATGTAGTTTTACAAAATAATATTAAAATTCTTTTAATACAATAAGTGTATCTTAATTAAGTATCATTGTCTCATAGAGACATAGAATGTGTTCAGCAAATACATCAAGGTTCTTCATAAATGACATAGCTCTTCATGAATAATTAACAACTTTAGGCGACTGGATTTTTTCTCATTAATTCTAAATCGGAGTCCACCATGTCTTTTACCAGATCCTAGAATAATAACGCTAGTTACAAACTTGACCAACAAATAATCATATAAACGCGTAAAATACGATAACGATAGGTTACCTTGAATGCAATCGTCGGTTTCCAACCTATTTTTTCCTTTGCTTTAGTAGCATCACCCAAAAGTACATCCTACATAAGTAAAAGAAGTCAATACAAAATACTTATTATGTAGCAATGCAGCTGCTGTTATACAAAATTAATACGTACAACTTCCGTTGGACGGAAGTACTTAGGATTCACTCTGACTAATACTTGTCCGGTTTGTGCATCTTGTCCTATCTCATTCACACCCTCACCTTTCCATTTAATTGTACGACCTACATACTCAAAAGCCGCGTCTACGAATTCTCTAACACTATGCGTTTCGCCTGTCGCTATCACAAAGTCATCCGGAGTTGGTTGTTGCAACATTAACCACATTGCCTATAAAACCCAAAGATTAGTAAATTTTTTAGTCAAAGCTTTCGATACGAGTATCATGCTTCCATATATGCTTCTTACTTCAACATAATCTTTTGCATGTCCCCAATCCCGTTTAGCATCTAAATTTCCTAGTTCAAAAACGTCTTGTAAACCTAATTGTATTTTTGCTATCGATCTAGTCACTTTCCTTGTGACAAAATTCTCTCCTCTGCGCGGACTTTCGTGATTAAATAGTATACCGTTACACGCGAACATGTTATACGCTTCTCTATAGTTTACCACTATCCAAAAGCTGTACAATTTTGCGCAAGCTGAAATTTTAAAGGAGTCAGTTGTATTCAACCGGAATATACAAAGTTAAATATAAAATAATACTTGATTAATTAATCACCGTATGGTGAACGAGGATAGAACGGAGTCTTTTCATTTTGAGGTACTTCTACCACTCTGCCATAAAGTTCAGATGTCGATGCATGATAAAATTTTACAGATTTTTCTAGACCACAAGTACGTATTGCATCTAGTAATCTAACTGTCCCTACTGCATCTACTTCAGCAGTGTATTCGCTTACTTCGAAACTTACCTGGAAAAAAAGTAACATAGTGATAGTATATCTTAAAAGAATGTAAACATAGGAGGAACACAAGCAAGGAATGATACATACCATAACGTGACTTTGAGCAGCAAGATTATAAATTTCTGTCGGTTGCACAGTGCTAATTACTTTAACTAAACTACTGGAATCTGTCATATCGCCATAGTGCAGTTTCATTTTGCCCTGACGATGACATTTTGGATCCGCATAAAGATGTTGAATGCGAGCAGTATTAAAGGAACTAGCTCTCCTAATTATACCATGAACATCATACCCCTTCTCCAACAGGAATTCTGCTAAATAGGAACCATCCTAAAAGAATTGTTGTATTAATAATAGGTAGCGAAAATTGTGAATGCAATAGAAGAAACAAATTTGATAGTCTATTTTTATACTTCTGAAAATATCTCGATTAACTTTATTAATCTTTAACTCGATACTTGATATGTATGAAGTATGAATGAGCTGTCAAACTTACTTGTCCGGTAATGCCCGTAATTAGTGCGACGCGTCTCCCATCACCGGTTGCCATCTCGACAAATTGGAAAAGAAAATTATTTTCTCTTCACCTTTTCGAATTCTACCGAATATTGCCAACTCGTCAGTGCGTTATCGTATCTGATAAGGTAATATGTTTTTTCCAGTTCGCTTGATAATCACACATTCGGCCGTCGGCTCATAAATTAACATACACGCCTTTCGAACGATATACAATCACGATAGAAATCCGAACTTGTTTACTTTTTTACGTTATTCGAAATTTCGCATCTAGGTAGGATTTTGCTCATCTTCGCTTGTAAATTATTATTTTATCACTAGTTGACAGCAACATTTCGAGTCGCTCGCCTGATTTGTTATCATTGTACACATTCAAATGCGAACCTATAATCATTAACCTATTCTGATGGAGACGAGTAGAGACCGGCCAATCAACGACGTCCATAGTAGAATGCGTTCGTGTGTAGGAAATGTTATTTTGCATCACCATCCTCGACGCAAAGTGTAGTGTCATTCATTGAAAGTGATTAAAATTTCTTTAGTTTTCGAGAATACTTGGAGAGAAATGGCTCTTTTGAGTGAAAATCCACGCAGATCGTTGCCAGACTATGAAACAGAAGCTGCGAAAATGAAAAGTTTCAGCCCGTACGCTGATAACGGAGGGTAAATTTCAAACATAACCTCAATATTTCTAACGATACGTATCGGTACATAGAAAAGCGTAGTTTTTTCTGATTTCCAATGGCACAATTTCTCACTTTTAATTGGACAAATGTTGTTTCTTTAATATTTGGAATATCCTAACCTTAATAAATCTGATTTTTTTTTTATTGTGATTGTAGAAGCGTTATAGCCCTCGCTGGAGACGACTTCTGTGTGATAGCAGCAGACACGCGTCTCAGCACGGGATACTCCATTTATACCCGTGAACAACAGAAATTATTCACCTTATCAAACACAACTATCTTAGGGTGTTCCGGATGTTGGTGTGATACACTCACTTTAACTCGACTCCTATCAGCTCGAATGCAGGTAAAGGACTTTTAAAGTTTACTCTATTGTGTCGTGGGATGTCTTTCTATTGTATGGTAATCATAGTTATTTATTAATATTTTTTCATTCGTCAGATGTATCAACATGAACACCAGAAAGAAATGACAACACCAGCAGTAGCACAAATGTTGTCAACAATGTTATACTATAAACGTTTCTTTCCCTATTATGTTAGTAATATTGTCGGTGGAATAAATGATGAAGGTAAAGGATGTGTATACAGTTATGATCCAATTGGCCATTGCGAACTGACAAAATATAGAGCAGGTGGCTCTGCTGGTGCACTTTTGCAACCTCTTCTTGATAACCAGGTACTGCGAAAGTATAGACACAAAATATATTTATCTAACTGCAACAGGTTGTTTATTGTGTACATCTTTCAGATTGGTTACAAAAATCAAGAAGGCGTCGAACACGCTCCTTTGACCCAAGAAAAAGCTATTGCTGTAATAAAAGATGTTTTCATTTCAGCAGCAGAAAGAGATATTTATACAGGTGACTCTATAAGCATTAAAGTTGTAACGAAAGATGGTATACAAGATTTAAGTTTTGCATTGAGGAGAGATTAAATTTTCATATTGGATTAAAATGATGTATCACCAGATTTCTGTACGAATAAAGTTAACTCTAAATCGTATAATTAATATTTATTTAGTAATTCCTTATTTTTATATACAACTACTGTGATGTATGTTGAAATATCGTTACACTATAAATTAATACTTTAATCGCTATGCAAATATTTCGACGTATGATGTTCATGTGTGGATGCGTGTATAAAAATTCTATTTGTTTAACAATGAAAACATTAAACTACTACTGTCGAATCGCTGATTCATGTACATACACATATCGACAATCTTATACCTCTACTTGCATTAATACTATATCGTTTAACCTACGTTAATCAAACTTCGAAAAACCGAGAAATAAATATGTAATAGAATCCAGTACATTTAAATTTGTAACGAAATCATACACAAAGATACTTGATTTTTGTTTGCAGTTTTCACATTGATAGTTTTTTTTCTTTTTATGTTAGATACAAACATACTCCTTGCATTTCATACTTGAAGGCATATTATAATAATCTATTTTACAATACACAATAATATATTTAATAAAATAATATTTTATTTAAAGTATATAATAAAATAACCAAAGATGAACAGGGCAGGAGTAGTATTGCTGTCAATTCTACCATTTTTCTTGCAGTTCTGATTAGGGAACAATATGTAAGGGTAAAAAGTTGAGATTGTTTCCCCCGAGATTCACTTTTTCGTCCCGGGGGCTGTTAACTGTTTACCACGGTCCTTTCCACGCAATTTTATTCCCAACACTCGCTCGATTTTCCCAATCACCATTTGATTTGGAATTCCGCGGCCCGCCTCGTAGTCATTGATCACCTGTGCCTTCTCGTTTACTTTCTACAAAACAAAGAACAAAAATCATGTACAAAACGTAAACGGTTGAACATTTATGTTACACGATTGAATCAATGTTGTACCGTTGCAAGATCTTTCTGAGACAATCCTTTATTTTGTCGTCCTTGTTGAATTAATTTACCAAGGTCGAGTGGGACTTTGTCATGTTTCAGCTCTTCGGTCTCTCTGTCTAGCTTGGCGGTATTTTTAGTTGTTACGTGTTGCCTATTCGCTCCACCGCCCCCTAATATAGAATAACACTTTTGTTTTACAATTATCACGGAACGTTCGACAGTTTTCTTAACTTTATGTTACTACGTATCGCATCATATTATTTACAATCTCGATATCACGCAAGGTCGCATCGATCGTCATTACTCTGTAACGTTTAGTACACAAACGAGACCTCTGCGGAACAGATATCATTTTTGTAGGTTGTGTATTTCTAAAAATTTGTAAAAAAAAAAAAAAACAAGAATACCGTGTCGTACGACGAAATTCAACTTACATTTCGCTTGTGTTTCGACAGCAAAACCTTGACGACGTGCAGCATTCACCGCCTGTAAATAAACACAATTACACAACCCATGCATGCAACGATTACTTCGTGTAAAATGCCTCGAAATGTCTGCAGAGCAACGTTACCTGTTCCGATTTAAGCACGGAAGCCTTCGGGGGACGTTTACGCAAAGTGATAGGAGCGGTATCCCAATCTGACATTCTGAAAAGCGTACGATGTATCGACACGATTCCTCAATCGTATTATCGATGTTGCACGCAATATGTAACTACTGTGCGTTATTGTAGCGCACTTGCTTCCAATCTTCCAGCAAGTTCTTTACGTTCCAAAAAGCACGATCTAATGCACGGGTCCTACGATCGACCCGTTACGAAATTGTCCAATTTCACACGGGCTCTGCGATTGTGTCATTCCAACGTACTCTTTGATTTTGTATGGTCAACCACGGACACGTTTTCTTCGATTACGCTACGAATTAGTTTTTTCCGCGACGGTTATTTTTATTACGCGAAAACAACGCGCTATACGCGGTTACGATAGAGTTTCTGTACTTACTAAGCGAGTGTGAATCGAATGACCGGGACGTTCAAATTTCTGTAAACGCGATTGAAGCTAGCCTCCGTTTCGCGTGATATCGATTTCAATCCGTTAGAGAAAACAGCAAAGCAAAGTCTGACGGAAATGTAACCTATCCTCGGAGTTGAAAAGATGTTTGGACATGTACAGAATTTCACGTTGAGGCGTGTTCGAGTTACGGGGTTTGACCGCGGGACGATTTTCGATGGAGATTCTAAGAGGCGCGTTGATAGTAGAATTTTTCAAAAAATATCACCTTATAGAGAACGATAAAACCAAACTTTTTTTATATTTACGGTTTATTCGTACGACGCTTAGTTTCAAAGGTAAAAATTCCTGAAATTTGATTACGTTGGGTGAACGTTAGGTTTCGAAGGTTGAGAGAAGGATTGTGTTATTATTATATTATTATACAAAGAGCGATATTAATTATTGTAATATTACTCTTCGTGCGAAAAATGTTGCTTATTATTACTGACGCATGAATTAATCATTAGTAATAGCTAGCCTTCTTTTTGTAACTTTTAAACTATCACAATTTCTCTTGCGAGTTCCCGCTATTTTTTATCAAACGAATAGGCATCTAACGGTGAATATACCGAACTACTTTTGGAGTTTTCCTCTATCGGGAAAACACCGAAGTTTGTTGTCGATTGGTTCCTATTCGTACAGCTAGATGGCGCGATTAATATCTTTTTACCGACACCCGTTGATACATTACCACCATGTCGGTAAAAACTTTCGGTAAACAGTAAATGCTTTTACGGACGTTTTTTGTAAAACTTGTTATTCTCAATATTTCTTTCGCACATTGTTTAGAGATACATTGTTCAGAGCAAACAGACAAACAAATGCCTATCAGAGACTTTATTTTACACTACATATGTAGATATGAGCGGTGATGCGTTTTCAAAGCGCTCGTGTCGCAACACTTATGTTCCATATTTGTCCATAATATTCTGCATTTGCATAAAGTTTACACGTCGCTCTGACGAAACGGTTTAAAGGCCGAACGAAGTTCAAAACGTTTGAAATATCTAGCCACTCGAAACTACGTTTGTTTTTAAAGTTTCAAGATACTCGAGAATTCTTCGCTATTCTGTTATAACTTCCATAATATTTTCTCACGCATTTGCGTAAGATTGAGAAAGAAACTAAAGAAATCGTTATGGAGTAATTTAACTATTTTTACACGCTTTTTTTTCTATTCTACATTTAATATTTAACGGATGCATCGTCACTCGTGATAACTTGTTTTCTTGTGTCATGTGCATGAAGTTGCGAAAACCGCTCTTGCATCGTATTTTACATTGGTAACTTGAGGGTGTAGATTTGTTTGGAAGTATTTGAAACAAATGCGAAATGTCGTTGATTAGTACACTATGGAAATGTACGTTTAGTCCTCGTCTTTTTAAAGTTTACGAAATAACATGGAACGGTCGATTGGTAAAAGTACGTATGAACAATTACACGAAAACTCGTCGAGAGCGACGCGTTTTAGGTTATGTCTGTATATATGTCTATATTTATTTCAGAAATCGTACGAGCCTAGAACTTTAGAACGATGGGGTGATCAAATCGTAATTTGCGTGAGTATTTCGAAATAGTTGAAAAATTTCAACAATTAATTGTTAAAAGCATAAATTGTGTCGTTAGAAATTGACAATGTTAAATTGGTATCTAATAACAATGAAAGGAATGGAAATAACAATGACAAACGTTTATACTAGTAAACTTATTTATTTTCAGTTTGCAGCAATTTGGTCGATAAGCTTATATACAATACCGTTAGTTGCTACCTTTTTCTATCAACAGAGGGGTAGTTTGACGGATAACATTTATCTCTTGAGTAAATTAGCTGCTGGTGCTGGTGTAATTTTAATTGCATCGCTGGCTGCACGCGGTTGCTCTAGAGCTAATAATCCGATCTATTTAAAATTCCTGAAGACACTGAACGAAGCAAACGCACATTATAGCGCGGAGACAAAGGAAGAACTTCACAAATATGAGTTCGAATTCTGGGCATGGCCTGTAGATTTTAAAATTAACGATGTAGAAAAGTATGTCGATAATATTATCAAATCTCTTTTATAATTCAGCTTTCATTCCTTTTCTAAATTTATTTTCTATTTACAGAGATCGACCTCGTGATAAATTAACATTAGAAAAGATTGCAACTTCTAACGGTCGTGTCAAAAGGCAAACTAGTAAAGAATTTATATTCACATTACCTTGTAAATTAATATCATACGTTGTAGCTCACACATTTGCTATTAAAATGATATATCCTGGGAGTATATCAATTATCAACTGGGCATTTCGTAAGTTACATAATTCATCCTAACTTACATTTTATTATATTATTACTTTTTTATGTAAAGCATTATTATTACAGGCTCTTCGCATTTGAAAGGAAGAATAGAATTAATAGAGGAAGGTGGGGAAAGATACAAATTGTTAACTGCAGATAACAATGAAATTGATACTATGTTGGTTGATCGACGTAACAAGTAATGTAAACATTAAATAACATTTTTCCGCGGCATCGATTTCAAACAAATTATTCTTATGTTATCTTCTTGTTTTCGTAGAACAACAAATGGGAATACGCTAGTTATTACATGCGAAGGAAACTTAGGCTTTTACGAAACTGGAATTATATCGACTCCTTTGTATAAGGAATATTCCGTATTAGGTTGGAATCATCCAGGTTTCGGTAGCAGCACTGTAAGTATTACATTTGTAAATTAAATATTTACAGAATATTTATGGTAACATTCCGATGAGAAGAATTGCTGTTACTCTTATACAGTCGATATTGCAAAAATGAAATTTTGGCAATGTTGCAGTTAATATCAGTCATGTATCTATGTTAAATATATTTGGAGTAATGGCAAGGCTTCTTCTTCGGTCAAACTATGATTATAAAATGATAACAGTAAGACATGAACATGACTACAAAGGGTCTACCGTATCCGCTCCAAGAAGAGAATGCTATCGATTGTGTAATGCGTTTTGCAATCGATCGCTTAAAGTTCTCTGAGGAGCAAATAATCCTTTATGGTTGGAGCATCGGTGGATATACCGCTACTTGGGCTGCTATGAACTATCCTTCTATTCAAAGTCTAGTAAGATTTTCTTTGTTTAATCAGAAATATTGTACATATTTTTCGATTCAATTTTAATTAAAATAATTCTCCAGGTATTAGATGCTACGTTCGACGACATACTTCCATTAGCTACCACGGTGATGTCCTCGTCGTTAGAAGGTTTGGTGCGGAATATTATCAGAGATTATTTCAATTTAAATATCGCAGAACAGTTAAATAGGTACAATATAATATTTCATTCGAATCTTACACATGACAATGACAAGTTTGATCATTCGTATTTATCTGTTTTTGCAGGTATAATGGCCCTATATTACTTATACGAAGAACAGAGGACGAAGTAGTGTGTGTACCTAGTAACACTTTAGCTGGAAATCGCGGTAACATGTTGCTCAACAAACTTTTGTTGAGACGTTATCCACATCTTTTCTTGGAATCTCCAGAATGCGGCGCATTTTTAACAAGACTTTTGTCTGCTGATGTTTCTACTAAAAGTAAGAGAATAAAAACAAGTCTGTAATTTAAATTAGCTTTCCAATATTAACATCCAACAATATATTTTCAGAATCGATAATCGAAACAGTAAATGTCGACGAACAGCGATGCTTAGAATTAATTGCAAAGGACATAGAAAAAAATGGTGGTACTATATATTATCCTTCAACTCTCGGACAAAACTGTGATTCTAAAATGAAACAACAGCTTATTCTGTTTCTCGTACGTCCATACATGTATTGGAGAGAAATTTTATTTATACCAATATTTGTTCATTCACACATTTTTGTAATTTTAGGTGACAATGTATATGAAAGATCAACCATCTACGCACTGTGCACCACTAGCAACGGATTTATTTAATCCAGGTTGGAATCCGGCGTCCACGGTGTCCATTAAACAATGAAAGAAAACTCCGTGATATTACATTTAATTAATTTACTAGGAGCTTTGTTCAAAGTTCTTATTTACGCAGTAGAAGGAACTTTCGAGAGTCATAATAATTTTCATTGCATTTAATGTTGTATGGGTAAGCGTTATTTATTCTACACAAGTTTGTTTGTTTTTTTTCATGTGTCGAATTGATAAAGTACGAAATTTAAATGTGATTTTTATATTCATTATTAATGCTCTAGTCTAGTGGAATCTTGGTACATGTGGTTGGGAAATTTACATTTTCGATAATAAAGAGGATGACGTTGTACGTTGTGTTACATTCGTTCACGTATGAGAATTAAAAAATTTAGAAAATGCGATGCAATGGACAAGGTATTCGCCGATATGCGAATAAAACAATTTTATTTTTCGAACATTTGTAATTAATTTAAATCTTTTAGCTTTAAAAAAGTTTTATGGAAATTGTTATGAAGTACAAAATTAGCACTAAACGTTTAACAATTAATAGTCTGTATACATAGCATGCTGCATAATCTCTTCTATTCTTTCTAAGGTTGTATAAAATTACAAACAATTTCACGTAAAATGTCTAAAAATAAATAGATGTATCTTATGCGACGTTCTGTAAATCAATTATACACACACGCATTTTAATATTTATTATGCACTTTGTATCCGATTTAAAACAGCCTTAAGAGAATTTTTCGAATCCTGACACGAATCTATAACTTTTGTTCTGTTATTTTTTGCTGGTTTTTCTAAGAAGATTTTTAACGTGTTCCGTGTTTCTGTTAAGAAATAATCTTCTTGAACAACTTTTTCTAACGCTTTAAAACAGCCTACCAAATTCCAAGTAATGTTTCTATTGCGTTTATCTTCACTCTGAAACAAACCGGTATATTAGTATTTTCCGATTATTGTACATTTGAACATAATGTACACTAGTTAATTAAAAATACTTACTTTTATTAAACCTAAATTGACTAAAAGAGCATTATTCCAAACTGAAGTCTGATCATTTTCCGTTACAAAAGTACATAAATTCAAATATAAACCATCTGTAAGGTTTTGAGCTCTTATTCTTACATCTATGTAACCACTGTCACATTTTTCTGACACTTTCATAATTATTTTTGTCAATTCTTCTACGAATTTCACTTCCGAAGATGTGCCAGCATCTTCTGATAAATTCTAAAACACAAAAGAGTTACAAATGCAATAGAACGATACTACAAAATTTGAGTATTATATTTACTTACTTTGGCATGATCTACAAAATCTTGTACAACATCGCCTTGTAGTAATAATAACTTTTCGTCTGTGGGTGATTTTAAGAACTGTTCAACTGTTACTTTTGACAGCATAATACTGCCGGGGTTTTCATTGTCATTATCTTCGATTTCATCTTCATTTTCGTTAATTTCACCTTCAGTATCCTCCACCTTGTCTTCTACCTCATCTTCTGCGTCTTCTTCATCTTCCTCATCCTCCTCATCTCCGAAGTCATCGCTTAACGTACCCAACGAATCAATCCTGTCGGAATCTGTGAGTATTTTCTGCAAAATGGCACGACCTTCGCTCCCGAAAAAGTTTCCATCTAATAGTAACTGTTCTAGGTGCATTTTATCAGCCATCGCGGTAGCTATGCAATTGGCGGCTTTCGTGTGGATTTCATTGTAACTCAAATTAAGTTCCACTAGCGAAGGATGATTACCTTCTATCCCTAACGCTTCTGCCAAAATCATGCCACCTCCCGTTTTAAGAAGACAATCCCCAAGATTCAGTTGTTCTAAATCTCGGAAATTTGGTAACGCATTGGCGAGAGCTTGAGCTCCTTTAGGCCCGATTGTATTATCATTAAGATTTAAAATTTTCAATCCAGGGTTGGCAGACAACCCATTAGCAAGTGCTGTTATGCCTTGATAATATATACCATTTTGGGGCATAACAACTTCTTCTAAACTAGTTAATTTCTGGAAAACAGATGCCAATGCTATCGCACCCTCGTTTTCCAGTCTATTTCTTCCCGCAACAAACACCCTTAAAGCTAAAGGTGTACCTGCAAAAAAAAGAATTCGTACGAGTTTATAAGGTAATTTCAAAAAGTAACAGAATTACAAACAAACAATGTTACCTGCTTTGAAACTATAATCGTAACAATTTGATAATGCTTTTGCCAATATCTGACCACCGGATATTCCAAGTCCATTGTTATTCAATCTTAATACACGAAGAGTGTAACAAGAACTGGAGGTTAAGAAATTGGCCAATCCTTCCACGCCAATTGGGCCAAAAGCGTTGTCGCTCAAGTCGAGTTCGACAAGCCGAGTGCCAGCAGAGCATAAAGCGTTTCCAAGATACTCTATTGATTTTGGTATTTCAGTTTTTAAACGACCGGTGAACATATCTTTCCACAGGGCACGTTTCAATGCAGAACCATGTTCTTCCAATGCTTCTGCCACAACCTTGGCAGCAAGTGGCCCTAAAGTATTTCCTTCCAAATCCAAGTACTCCAAATTGGTACATTCTCTTATCGCTTTAACTACTTCCAACGCTGTTTAAACGAGAAAGATTACTTCAATGTTCGGTTTTATATTTCGATACAACATTCGAATAACCGTCGAATTTTTCATAATCGGATATACATCGGAGTAAAAACTAATTTTGGTTGAAATAATTTACCGTCTTCTTCGGAATCGAGTTTCAGTGATTTGTTCGCAAAGGATACACCGGTACCAGAAGAAGAATGCTGCGCAACTTCTTTTAACTGATCTCCGAGCCCACTTAAATTAAACGAAGTCATAGCTTACTCTGTTTATAGTTAATCGCAGTATATAACGATAAGTCCTTTCTCAATGTTTCTTTATTGCGTACTATCTTTAATAATTAATGCTATAAATACTGACTTTTTTCGACGTCAGGTAACTATTATCGATATTACGTTCGCACTGTTGATACGATGTGGCCGCGTCACGCACGCGGTTTGAACGCGGGAAAAATCTACCAACTGTTGAAAAAATATATCAATTTTAATATGTTTATTATTTTACACAATGCGAGATCGATACATTAAAAATTCCATTTACGTATAAAGTAGTCACCTGTGCGTTGCGTATCGTAACTATTTGTACGGTTATATATTTATTATTATACTTCGCTTAGTGATGCGATGGATCTGGTAACAATTATTCAAAATCATAGTGGACCAGAGATGGGCAAAATCCTAGGCTTCGAATAAATCTGAAGTTTACCGATATGTTTGTCTCGTTTCCTCCTCTGGAAAATGTTCAAAAGAAGGAAACGAGACAAACATATCGGCAAATTTCAAATTTATTCGAAGCCTAGGGTTTCGCCCATCTCCGGACCAATGAAATCCTGTTTCAAGTCACATGGTTTTGTCACCAGATTCTATAGTCTGGCTGAATGAAATTTTACATTGCTACATTTCTGGCGCGTGTAAACATTTTATGCCTACAAAATTGAAACTAATTGGAATTTATTTTATTCTGCAAATATTACATGCATAATTTTATTCTGCATAATAACATGAACATTACTTTGAATCTTTTTTATATTCTTGCATATTGTTTGCATTTTGTAGTTTCTTGTGCATTCAAATTTCCTATAAATGCATAAAGATCCGCAGTCTATTTATATTTTCTTATAAAGGTCTGTTATCCTCTTCTATTTTCAGGTATATTTTATTACATCACATATAGATATACATAAATTATTATAATATACATATTTTATCGTGAAAAAATTTGCCCTGTCGAATCAGTTTAAAGCAATTTAAATTTTTCCCGCCTTTTGGAACACGGTGGCGCTACAGATCTCGAGTACACTGCGGAGAGAAGGTACCCACTGTGGGAGAAGTGGGGGCCGTTAGATATCCAGTCAAAGGTCAGTTCCGATCCGTACCGTGTCAGTAACAACACGGAGCGGTGTCGGATGTGCGTGAATGTGCCCATTCGAAAACAACAGAAGAATATTTAATATCACTGACACCGAACGAATACGTGTAAATAGACCTTAATCAATTACAAAAGCGCGTAAAAACAGCAAAACTACACTTTAACAAAAGTTCCAATTTACATTTTCGAACGCGACCATCTCGAACGTAATCGACGCGATTTTCGCGCGAAACGCGTCGCGGTTCGCGATGCGTATCTCGGTATCGCGTGTTCACAGGTGTACGCCCGCAGTCGCAATCCGCTGCTGCACAGTCCGCACCCGTACGTTCCGTGTAGTGCGTCTCAGAAAACTGTCCTTATCGGAGCATCGACGTATACAACGTACACGTACACGCGTACGGTGAAATCGAATTTGAACAAAATAGGAAAAACAGGGAAACGCAGTTAAAGAACGACCGAAGGCCGCGACGGTCGTGCGTTTCGTTCGAACGACAAAACGCACGGGAGCCGTCGAATCACCCCGGCGTTAAATGTGGCCGACGTGCGAAACGACGGTGCGGTACGTCGTTAACAAAGCTGGTGGTTGTTTTGAGCCTGGAGTGTTACCCGATTAGAATGGTTCCGTGTGTCGCGCGCATCGCTGGCGACCCGTAGTGTTGTGCCAAAATAAAATCGGCGTCTAGCTGTTCCTAGCTGGGAACTGCCAGTGGACGGATGCGCCTCGCCGTTCGGTCTCGTTTGGAAACGGCGGGACGAGCTATGCGGGATCGCGATCACCCGCTCTTTTGTTTCGAGGACTATGGGTGTCATAGCAAACCGCTGACGTGCGTCCCGGTATTTTAAAAGATAAAAAGAAAATCGGCCGAACGTGCCGTGAGCTGCGAGCAGTGTTTTCTTTTTTTTTTCTTTTTCCTACTTCTGGTTCGGCTCCGTGTCCGTCGCTCTCGAATCCGCGGCCCGGTGGATTTTCGATCCGACCTGGCCGAATAACACACCTGAGAACGGGGCTGCGACACGCGATATATTTCTCCTACGTGCGTGTTTTCAACAACCTTATCCGCCCTGACGTGATTCGCCCGGTTTGCCCGCCACAGGACGGGTTATGTTTCCCACTTTCATCGGGATTCTAGGTGAGCTTTGCGTTTCCTTTCACCCTTTTCCCCGAACGATCGCACACGGATCGGGATTTCCTTTTTTTTTTTTTTAATCTCTCCTCCGTTTCGTTTCTTTTTTTTTCTTTCCGTTCACCTTTAATCGTATCGCCAGCGATTATCTCTCGCGGGAGATCGATGCCCACAATCGAGAGTCCTTGTCAATGACCCCGAGTTTAGCAACACAATTGTTTTCATTGTTTTTTTTGGGTGGGGGGAGGAGGGGGGAGGCCTCACTCTGTTTGGTTTTTTTGTTTGGTGTTTTTTTTTTTTTTTTTTAAGTTACGTTAGATTCTACGCGGGGTGTCGATGCACGGCCTGGTTATGATCGTATTTTGGGATGTATTTATCATTCGGGAGATGTTTTGCTTGACTAGTTTGAAGTTTCTGCTCCTTGTGTGAACATTATGGGAGTTCTGTTGTTTGATGGAAGTTTTTCACTTGGTAGGGAATGGTCGTGGAATTGTTTTGATTGAAACTTGGAAAGCAGTGATTAGGATTCTTGAATAAACATTAAAGTCATTGAGAAATTATTGAATCGATTAGTTTGAATTTTGTGCTCCTTGCGTGAACATTGTGGGAGTTTTGTTGTTTGACAGAGCTTTGTCACTTGGTAGTGGTATCACAATGGTCGTGGAATTGTTTTGATTGAAACTTGGAAAGCAGTGATTAGCATCATTGAATAAACATTATAGTCATTGAGAAATTATTGATTCGATTAACTACCGTGTATCTTCATGTACTGTTATTCGAGTTTGGTTACAATGGTAAAGTCATTGAACACCTTGATATTTTTGGTAAAATGTGAGCCTTGATGTTTAGTCTCAAACTTACCATACCAGAATGTCTTTCAACTTGTGTTCGTCTTTTTAATTAGCAAATTCCTTTATTTTTATGAACACCTAATTGTAGATATCATCATAAAGTATAAAAGAATAACGATGATTCATCGAATGGTATACTTCCTTCTCCATGATAACAGTTTGCAAAGGGAATTGATATGAAATAATATAAATTGCACACATAATATTTAATCTCATTTAATCAATAATTTCTAAAATGTAGAATTATACAAAACATTTTTCCTTTAAATTAATTCTTTTTTATCAATTTTATCCATTGTATCGAAATTATGTAAACAATTATTCAAACTTAAACTTAACTTAAGTACAATAAAATGAGCACTAAATATTTAATCTTAAACCTGGAAAAACTAATACTAATCATAAACTAGTACAAGCATGTTACAATATAGATTACAGATTAAGTTACAAAAGTTTTGCTATCCAACAAAGAATCAGTTCACAAGAAATGAACATTACATTACATTACCTCTGTTTTATTGTTTCATTTCGACAAGATATATGTAACCTTAGTGAATATGTTTAAAGTAACAACTTATTACATTGCTCCCTGTTTTGTTCTCATGATTAATAAAGAGTTGTTACTTTTCTAAACACATTCATTAAAATTTCATTTTTAAAATTTATTTATATTGTCGAACAAAAATAAGTATTGCATGTCGAACAACATGTAGTTCAGAAAGTTCAAGAGTTCTGTTTACACAACCATTCTATCCTGTTGCTTTTTATTTTATTTTTTTGCTTATTAGAATTTTCATTCAATCTTAAAACTGATAAATAACTGTTTGGAAGTATTTGATGAGCAAAATTAGCATACCTTTAAGATTTTCTGACTGGTGGACTTGACAAGCTTCCCTCCCCTTGATCTTTCTAGGGGTAACGAACTTGGAGCTGTAACTGCATTCTGTTTTCTTAGATACCTAAGTCAAAGTTACTTACCAATTCTTCATAAACTAAAACCTTAAACATCTACAATATATTGATTATTTACATACGCAGTTGCATATGTACTTCTGAAAGTTTCCAAGTCGATGCCATTCCTCCACCAGTCTTACTACATGCGAAAAGAGACATTCCAGAGCTTAAAGAAAATCATAACTTGAAGGAACTCTCAATTGTTCCTTTATTTTTTTAGACATTCAATCGTGGTGGGAGGTGCCAAGTATAGCACACTTCTGCTCATTATTTAGGGCTGCCTTCAATCTTCTGGACTTTGATATTGAGGTACTTACCTAAATGCTGACTCGTACGAGTAGGCATCGCATATGAGACTTGTTAGTACCGCTTCAGCTTCCAGGAAATTAAATAGATCATGCTTCGGCTTAATTATGTTATCAAAGGCTTACGCATTATTCTTTTGTTGCTGCATTGTCTGCTTTTCTAGTTGTGTATACATATTCATTGTGTATTATTTTAGGACTTAGAAGAAGCATTATTAACGGATGGAGGAACGGAGGGACGTTTAGTACAGGAGCTGATAGTCAGGTTACTCGAAGGTTGTTTACCCAACGACACTCGCAATGACATCTCCACTTTTAATTATCAGATGTTTCTCCGTAGACTGTTTCGTAAGAAATGTCAGGTAAAGTAATTGTTTGCTACACTTTGTAACATTTCAAATGTATCCATGCGTCGCTATTAAAACTAACCGCCGTGTTATTCTATTTTCAGGAATACAAATGCGAGAATCCTTTTAATACAGATGTAGATTTCGAGTTGTTACCTCTTCGGCAGAAAGTAGAAATATTAAGAGCTCTCTGCGACTTCAGGCTTGACGCTGAAGACGTGGTACGTGTTTAAGAAACGTTACTAATACATAGAGTTAGTTTGTGGACTTTTATATGCCAACGCTTTCTTTTTATATTTCCGATACTAGGAGCAATCATTAAGTAATTTGGACTCGGATAGTCTGCGAGTCGAACCTTTAGGACATGATCGTAAGAATTCTGCCTATTGGTACTTCTACGGCACTCGATTATATAGGGAGGACTACGTCGATACTTCTGACAGCATCTCACACAAACAGAAAAGTAAACCTAGGGATAAAAAGCGCAAAAGACGACGAAGCAGAGTGGCTAAGGAGGAAGAGGAAGAGGAGGAGAAGAAGGAAGACGGTTTAATACAGGAGGAAGGGAAAGAAAGTGTTTGGCAAGTTGTCTGCTTCACTCAGCAGGACTGGAGTCGTTTAGTTGAGAAATTTCGCGATTCGGTAATTGTCTCATTGAACGAGCGTTAATATCTTTATCTTAAGACACTTCTAATACTGTTGTTGTACCACTTAGGAGTACGATACCGAACGTAAACTCTACCGTACTCTATCCGAGGATTTCATGCCGGAAATACCGAAGCTTTTTGATTTGAAGGAGAAGCAACAACGGCGCAAGTTGTTGCAACGTAACAGTTCCCGTGTTCTTCGAAGTCACGAGCCCGCGACACAGATGGAAACAGTCATGGTTAGATCGAAGATCAAAACTAAAACAAACAAAGGGAGCAAAAAGGGGACTCAGAACTCGAAGAATGTTTACGTTAAAGAGGAAACACCTCCGCCCTTGTCTTTGCCGCCCGTTCAAAAGAAAGGACGGCAGACTAACAATTCGTTGGCTTCTGCCGTTGGCCAGATCGTGATTCACACCAGGGACGAAGTGGAAGGATTAGAGAAAAAGAAAGGCGTCGGAAGTAACAGTGACGGGAATTACGTTGCTTCTAATTATGGGTATAAATTCGGATATTCGTTTGGAATCGAGGAAGAAGAGCGTCGCGTTGGGATGCATAAGGTTCTCGAAAGTCTCAAGGATCACGTGGATGCCTGGCCATTCATTGATCCTGTGGACGAAGAATATGCACCAAGGTATAATTTTATGATCGTGTTGTACTTAATATTTTTCGTTAAATTTGTACAAAGCACTAAATTTCTATTCTCTAATATAGATACTATAGCGTGGTACGGAAACCTATGGATCTTAGTACGATGGAGGAGAAACTCGACGGTGGTTTATACAAGAATTTAAATGATTTTAAACGTGATTTTGCTCTTATAGTGGATAATTGTAGGCAATACAATGGTTCCGACAATGGTTAGTATACTTTATGTAAAACAACGCGTTGTTACGCGATACTGGTATAGATCTCTAATTCGGATATTATTGTATTTTCTGGTAGAGTACACAGAAATGGCAGTGAATCTTAAAGATGCATTCGACAAAGCTGTGAATCGCTATTTGGAATCGGAAACATCCAGCGACGAGGATGCTTCGTCGCCGAAACCGTTCATCGCCACGCCCGCGTCTCCGTCGTGTCCTTCTCGAGTTTCGTCCCCGCACCAGAATCGTAAACGTTCGAAAAAGTCTACGAAAAAATCGAAATCGTACAAATCCGAGAGCAAAGGAAAGTCCAAAGTGAACGATAAGAACGAAGAAGAGGAGAAACGGGGGAAGAATTACAAACTTCCGAAGAAGAAGAGGGTGAAGAAAAAGAGTAAACGAGCGAAGGACGAAGAATCGGTGAACGAAGAAGAACAGGAAGAGCAAGAGAGCGAGGACGCCGTGTCCGAGTCGAGTATCGTGACTTCGAAGAGAAGGAAGCATATCGACGCGAACAATTTATTGTTGAAAACCAAAAAGCTGTCATCCAAAGAATCGGAGGAGTTGAAGAAGATGAACAAGAAGATTAGTAAGGAACGTCATCAGAAGAAGGAAGCGGATAACGTGCGGCCGATAAAAGAATCAAAAGAGAACAAAAAGCGGAAAGAGGACTTCGAGGAGGATTACGAGCCCCTAGTCATCGCGAAAAGTAAAAGTAGGAAGATCGAGAAGAAAGAGCTCGAGGAGACCGAGATACTTACGAATAACGCCAAGAAAAGTAAAGCGAAAAAGGTCGAATCTCAGGAGGACGAGGCGGAGCCGGATGACACGGAGAAAACTCAGCATATCAAAGTTAAGAAGAGTCGGAAAAAGGAGAAGGGGGCCTTGAAGGTTTCGAAGCCTGACGAGAAGTACGAGAAAAGTCGAGCGAAGGACAAAGAGAAAAAATCAAAACAGAAAAACGACGAACTGAAAAACGGGGAGATATCGAGCGAAATAGATTCCAAAGACTTAGATCTAGAAAGCGATTTAGATTCGAAGAAAACTCATACGTCTAAGAAAATTGCCGCTTTTATAGGTGACAAGGATATAGAATCCTTGGACGGTTTAAAGGATAAGATTAGCGAAAGGCGACGGGAGGAGAAGCTGAAGAATGAAAAAGAGAAACAGAAGAAACCGGCGAAAAGCGATCTTCACAATGTGTATTCAAAAAAAGTGCCTTCAAACGGTAGTACCTTTCACGACAGCGATAAAGCCAGCGCAAGACGACCAAAGTTAAAAAAGGGAATGAAAGAAGATAAAGTTCCTACCACGGAGGATGCGGTGAAAACCCAAGACCAAGAACCAACTGAAACAAAGAAAGTAAAAGTGGCTTCGACCAAGCATACCAAAGGATTTGGGAAGGAGGAAAGCTCGATACAAGCATTGAATCAAGCGACGGAGCAAACACTCCATGTAAGAATATTTCACATTTATATCTTTGCCAGTAAAAAGTAATACTCTTGTACTAAAGCTAATAGTTAAATTTCTCCAAACGATGAACACTTGGTACTTCTTATGAAGGTTTAGAAATTAGTTTATTTTTGATATTTTATATTTCATGTTGAATACGTATTCAATGCTTTTTTCCTTTCTTTTTTTTTATCTTCGAATAGGACATCAACAAATGGCTAGATGACGCACCAAAGCTTTCCGAATTTTCTTCCGGGAGCGATTCTCCGATATTTCATTCTTCCGTTGAGTCTGGTCGGTCGGGACCAAAGGTAGAAGCACCGAGAAAACGACCAAGTTCTATTAAAATCTTTGGCCCTCACGGACCCACCAGACCAAAAAAGATACAACGTACGATCGATCGTTTGCAGCCTGGTAAAAGCAAGGGGAACTTGCTTTTGAAAAAACCGCTCAACTTACCGAGCGTTAACGCTAACGAGACAGCTGTTAACCAGTCGGCGAGCGACACCGATCAGGCGAACAAGAACGCCGACGAGGAACCAAAACTTAGTTTAGGAACTGTGTTGAAGAACGTAGACTCCATTCAGTTGATTTGCAAGAGCTTAGTCTCCTCGCCGAATCCGAATTTTTCGAACGACGACGAGGAAGAGGACCACAACGCTCTCCCCGTGGCACCTGTGCCTAGCTCGAAAGAAGAGAAATCGTCGACCGGAAAACCGACGACGCAGACGCCAACGGTGGCAGAGGAATCTAAAGACAGCCAATCCAGCGTAAAAGAGACTCAGAAGCCTAAAGCTGCGACGCCGAACTTGAGCGCCTGGTTCAAAGCGTTCGGGGCACCGAAATCGAAGAAGAAGGACGAGGAATCGGAGGACGGCGCGGCTAAGAAAGACGGCGAATTGCCAGAGGTGTTCTGCGGCAGACAGAGAAGAATGAGCACCGGCGGTAGCAGCGTGAGCGAATCCGTTTCCAGTTTCTCTCAAGAATCGCCACCTGGACGGGCGGGTCGATCTCCACAGGGACAGCCCGTGATGGCCTCGGTCGAGCCGCAAATTAGAGGAGCCGGATTCTATCAGGACGCCCTGTCGACGGGAAGTAGTCCTTACAACAGTCCTTACTACGCCACACCTCCTAGATACAGTGCCCAATTGCCGCCCACTCCGTCTCCGCAAAATCATCCGCTGTCCCCGGCTTATCCGTCGTCCTCTTACGAACAAGCGCCTCTCTTTTCCCAGATACCGGCTCAGCAATCCCATACAACGTTTCAGAAGTCCCCGCAGGAGAGTTCCGGTGAAGTGTATCACCAATTATCGCCCACGTTCCCGCAGCGTTCCCCTCAGGCCAGCTTTCCTCCGAATTCGACTCCGCCAGAGACCTTCAATCAACAATTGCAACCCGCCGCTATTCAGAATCCGTCTCCGGTCTATTCGCAACACTCTCCGCAACCGATCCAGCAGGTGTTTCCTCAGCCTTCCCCGCAACCGCCACCCACGAATTACTCGCAACCGTCGCCACAGCAACCTCCTACCCCGAAATACTCGCAACTCTCTCCGCAACAAAACGCAACCAATTACTCCCAGCCTTCTCCTCAAGCCTCTAGTTACTCTCAAGCGTCGCCTCAGCAACCACACTCCCCGTACTCTCAGCCGTCCCCTCAGCCACCGCCCACCTATTCCCAGCCGTCTCCCCAACAGCAACACTCTCCTTACGCCCAGTCGCCGCAGCAATCGTCCAGTTACTCTCAGCTATCCCCGCAACCGCCAGCAACCTACTCTCAGCCATCCCCTCAGGCCCCGGCCGTATTTCCGCAACAATCTCAACCATCGAACTACTCCCATCCATCTCCGCAGACCCATTCCGCCAACTACTCGCAGCCGTCGCCTCAACCTCTCACCGTGTACTCGCAGCCGTCGCCTCAACCACGGAATTACTCTCAGCCGTCGCCCCAGCAACAGATTCAGCCCTTTCCCCAGCATTCCCCTCAGCCACCCGCCACGTTCTCTCAACCCTCGCCTCAGAACGCGTCCTATTCCCAACCGTCGCCGCAGCCGCCAGTCAATTACTCTCAACCATCCCCTCAGCAGTCCGTCAATTATTCCCACTCGATCCACTCGCCTCAAACCCCTCAGAATTACTCTCAGCTCTCCCCTCAGCAAGCACCACCCACCAACTACTCCCAACCGTCTCCCACGCCTCAACAGTCCCGCAACTTCTCTCAACCGTCACCGTCGCCTCAACAGTCTCGCAGCTTGTCACAGCCGTCCCCGTCGCCTCAACAGTCTCGCAACTTCTCTCAATCGTCGCCTCAACAGAAATCCGTCTGCGCCTCGCAAGCATCGCAACAGTCCTCGAGCTACTCGCAGCCATCCCCGCAACAGAGTACAAACTACACGCCGCAACCGCAGCCGTCTAAAGGCACGGAGGATCTGTCACAGAGCACGGCCGCAGCCTCGCCGGCTGCCGCGAACTACGCCCAAGGATTCAAGCAGAATTCCTACATCCAATCGCCAACCCCGTCCATCAGCGAGGCAGAGCATCGAACGGAGTATCTCAAGTCCGCCGCCAGCACCGCCGAGAAGACCCCGACCGGGGACCAGCAACGAAACTTCGCCGTGGGAACGGAGGCGTCGTTGAACCTGAACGCCAACCATCAGATCTATCAATCCACTAATCAGTATTCGGCGTTCGGGAACAATTACCCCAACATCGACCTGCAGAGGTCCGTCTCGCGCCAGGAACAACCGCAACAGCAGCAACAGACCCAGGAGCAACGTTCCAGCTTCGCGGAGCTGACGGAGTCCCTGAACGCGCAGAAGTACGTTCAGCAGCGTTCGTTCCTCGGGAAGACGTCCGCCGCCGGCGAGCAGCTGTCGACGCAGGACCAGTCGCAGATACTAGCATTCCAGCAGAATCTGACGGCCCACGAGCAGCTCTATCCGAGCGGTTTTCAAGCGTCCGGGTACTCTATGCCGAATTCCAGACCCGTGTATCCCAGCCCGCATTACTTCGACGCCGGCTCGAAGACCGCCACTGGCGGAGCTGCTAACAGTTCGGCCAGTAACCTGCCTCCCGTTAAGAAACGCATATACAACGAGTCGCCCAACGAGGCGACTCGTACCATAAACCAAGAGCCTACAGGTAGAACAGGTCAGGAGCAGTTCAGTTTCGATCCGATAATGGGCTTGCCTCAACCCGACACTGTTTCAGCCAGTCAATTCGACGCCGCGTTCGTTGGGAACTTGACCGATCCCGTGGCCACGAATAACGCTTACGCACGTTTGGGTCTGGGTCTGGTGGGTCGCGCGAGCAAAGAGCAACAGCAGCTGCTGACCATCCCTCGACCGCCCGCGACCAAGTCCGAACATTTAGCGTACTCGAGGAGTCCAGCGCCAGGTGCCGCCGAGCTGGACCTCAATATTCTACAGAGCTTGCAAACAGCGGCCAAGAACACGCAGGGTATACTGTCCATGTCTCGCAGAGGCGGGGACACCTTGGCCACCGGTTCCACGGCCGCGCCGACGAAGACGAGGAAGAGCAGGAAGAGCAAACAGCAGCAGCAACAGGAGCAGCAGAACGTCGCGAACGTTTCGTCCGCGGTCAGCACCGATACCCAATCGACCGGTATACCTGGCTTCTCGCAGTATACAGGGACATCCGCGGACTCGATCAGTCTGAAGAACACCGGCATGGTCCCACCAGCTGGAAGTGCCTTCAATTTCGCCGCGTCGACCAGTACCACCACCAGCTCAGCCTTCTACGACAAGGACGCGACAGCTGCGGCGTTCGCGTTCTTGGACGAGTTTCGAAATCCAAACCGATACTACAGCATGGCCCTGAGGCAGCAACAACAGCAACAGCAGCCCCAACACCCGCCTGTGACGGACGCAGCTCAGCAAGCCTGCAACAAGCTCAGCAACCAACCGCCGAGAAACTATCCGCCTCATCCTTTTCTTCATTCCGCTCAGAGATCGGCGGCGTACGGTCCGCCAGTGTCCGCGTACGTCACGCCTCATGGACCGAACCTAACGATGGACCCAACCGCGTACCAACAGTACATTCATTCCCTCTACGCTCTTCAACCGCCGCCGCATCATCATCGACCGTCCTGGCTTTAGCCGTTAAAATCTTTGTAAAGGGCGTCTTAAGCGTTTTGTACGACGACATTTCGGGCCGGATACACACCGTCCTTCCGCTAGATGGACGAAATAGCGTTTTAAACCAGGGACAGAAATTGACGGACGTTCGCCGACCCAGATGGTATGTTGACTTCATTGCTCCAACCAGACCTGGACGATTTTCAAGTAACGTTATTTTCGAGATACTGTTTCACCTATTCTTATTCACCTGTTATTGTTGTGAGTTTGTAGGCGTCGAAGTTGAACCAACTCGAAGTTGAGTCCGTGGTATGAAGGAAGGTGCGAGACGCCAGCGGTGGATTGGGGACACAGGAACGATGGGAGGAAGTTCGTGCAAATATGTGCTCTGTTTGAATTTTGTTCCCAAGGTACAGCGATTTTTGTACTCCGGCAATTCCTGACGAGTGGTACAGTAATGCTCGGTTAATTGAGAGAATTTCATTCCTGGATAAACGAGAAACTATATTTCTTCGCATCGAGCAATTGTGGATTGGCAACTGCGAGAATAAAAACCCAACCAGTTGTGCTCTAAAGCTCGCCGCATGCGTGTCAACGTGGTAATCGCTAATACGTACTACAAATTGTTATATTCCGTATATTTGAGATACGAAAAGTCGAGTTTTGGAAAATAATTTTATTCCCAGTTAATTGATATTCTTCGGTCACAATTTATCTCGTTTAGTCTGGCACTACTGTGCAACTGATTCTAATTGACATTCCTGTTGTACAAAAATAAGCTATAACTCAGGAACAAGGACAAATAGGGCATATGTTACTATGGACATTCTTTTCATTATTTGCATGTTCCTAATCTATCTCTGACGCGTGTCCCAGATATTAGTATACATCTTATACAAACGTAGTCAGATTTTTCTAGAAGAATTTTTAGCATTAAGCGAGGAATTACTGTATTACATTTTTGAGATACTTTGTGAAATAACTTTGAAAGTAGTGATTCTGTGAGATAACGAAATATCGAAATACTTTTGGAAATAACCGACGTGTTCAATGATATTTAATAGTTAAGTATCTGTTATCACAAGTAAATCGATGTCTCGGTTATTTCCAAATAACGTTACGGGAAATAGAAGACTGAAATACGATTTCGAAAAGTTATTTCTCGTTTTTATTTAAGGAACAAATTTGCCCAGGTCTGGTTCCAACTTCGTCGCGGCTCATTCTCCTTGTTCGGAACACGTGGATTGTGCAGAGCGTTCTGGAACAAATGTGAGAGATATAACAGACGCGCTGGGTAAGTCCTCGATAAAAGTCACAGAATCGGGTTGTCTTGGAGACTTTTAACGAGTATGGTAGGAACTTGTTTCTTTTTTTTTTTCTTTTTTCTTTTCTTTTAACTGAATCCAAGACGAAAAGAGTGAAGGATAGACCGAAAGTGAGCAAGATAGAGTAAGCAAATGCAAAATAGAAACTGTAATATTTTATATCGTTTCTTCGTGAGAGCATTTTTAATTTTCAATTAATTGGTGAGACTGATAAACATTAATAGGGGGAACATTTTCCTTAATTTTCAAGCTTATTTCACGTCTGTTATTTGTCTGACATTTGTTCTGGAATAGCCTTTGCAACTCAAGTCCGGGATTAATTTAGATAAAACTGTGTTTACCAGTGCTTGTGAGTGCATTTGATACTTTGTACCTTTCTCCTGTTGTCAATCATAGTTGCAGTTTAATAGATAACACAGTATAGAGATGTTTCACTTGCGCGTAGTCTGTGTCGGTTACCGATGATCGGCAATGACAGCAGATACATACAAAGTTTCGCTCGAACGCCGTTAGATGGCGCTGTTCCCCGATTGTAAACACTGTTTCATCTAATCGTGCTTCTCTGCGATCATAATCAGAATTTTCGTTCTCGTAAAAACATCGGTACGGATGTTTCTTCTTCCTGGATCGTTGACCTTTCTACCTTTAATATTAGCAACTGAAACATTTCTTTCGGTTTTTAGCGTAATTATTTATTTTATTCGTCGATATGTGATCGTTTCACAAATATTTTTTTCTTATTTCGCTTCCGTCCTGGAATTTCTGAATTAATCGAAGAGAAACCTCGGTACCGATATAGCAAAAACAAAAACGCGAGAGGAAAATTCTGATTACGATATTCCTCGAGATCATCCATTTGAAAATAGCACCGTGAACTCGCGAGCGTCAAACAGTAAAAGAAACGCGTAAAACTTGATTCTTGTTCTTTCGTTTTTCTCGAAATGTTTTTTTACTGATTGACCAGCGAACGACAGATTTTTAAAGCTCTCTGGAATTAGGGTACCCGGCCGTTACACCGCGATTGTCTTTACCCCCTCCCCCTACTTCGCATTTGTTTTCTTGTACATTATTTCTTTTTTTTTTTTTTATCGAGACGATACGAAAAATCTTGGACATTTTTACACGATTTATCAGAGGAAAAAGAAAGGAACTGAAAATAAGAAATATTTAGCTTTTATTCGGTAATCTACTATGTAGTGATATGTACATAAAGGATAAGCCTACTTCGCGTAGGAATTTTTGATAGTTTTTTCTAATGACTAGTCGACGACTTAGACGTTTAAGTTCAGTCGCTAGTGACCGGAAGTCATCTTCTATCAAAAGTTCCTCTGTCTACCAACGCTCTTACACCGTCTCTATCTATCCCCCCCTCCCCCTCCCCCTCCCCCCTCTTTCAATCTCTGTCGATGTATCGGGATGTGGAATTATGCAATATTCGATTTTTTAGCGAGGAGAACATTATATTACAAATCCGCTCCGTGACAGTGCTCGTAATTTTTAGCCTGTCGTGAATATGTCCTTTACCCGCATCATTATTTTTTTTTATTTTTATTTTTTTTTTTTTTTTATGTTCGAGCAAAACGATAAAAAGAAGGAACAGCTAGACGAAACGTAGAGGTTATACGTGATTTTTAAATTCAAAGGAATTCTGTATAATATTGAGCGCACTGTTGCTGGTGTATCTTAGAGTATATAGATTTCTATAGTTCGTAAGCTAGTTTTTCCGTTTCTTTGTATATAAAATACATATCTCCTTCATAGACGATGTGCTCGATGTAAAAAAATGATCTGCAAAGTCGAAGACCTTGTAGAATCGTCCGCGGTAGATTAAAAAATGGGATAACGTAGGGAACTATAGATGCGTGCGTGTGCGTGTGCGCGGAACAAGTTGATACGCGAGCCCGTATATGTGTATGTATATGCCTGTGTATGACTGGTTGCGTGGATGACCGGGTGTATGGGTGTATGACTCTTGTATGAAAACGAAGAAATAAAGTATAATACGCCGCAATCATACATTAACCCACCTTATTGCTAAAAGAAACAGATGGAAGCGGTATATTAAAACTTATAAATATATACATATATATTGTAAATGTATATTGTAAATGTATCGATGACAGATTAAAGCACAGTTTGTTACAAAATCGTTTTCGCACTGCCGTTCGAATGAAATATTTTAGTAAGTAATGGTAATTGACGATTTCAAGAAACTTCGTTCTTGAATGGTCTCGCGAAGACACGATTATTTATCGAAGTAATTATAAATACGGGGTGTCCCAAAAATGTTATAACACCTTGAAAGGGGCGGTTCAGGGGGTGATTTGAAACAACTTTTTCCTTAGCGAAAATGTTGTCCGAGGCTTCGTTGAGGAGATATTAACGGAAAACACTGACCAATCAGAGCGCGAGTATGCCGATGGAGCGGTCGTGGGAGCGAAGACTACGCGCTAGGCGGCCACGCTCATAGGCTACCGCGACCGCTCCATCGGCATACTCGCGCTCTGATTGGTCAGTGTTTTCCGTTAATATCTCCTCAACGAAGCCTCGGACAACATTTTCGCTAAGGAAAAAGTTGTTTCAAATCACCCCCTGAACCGCCCCTTTCAAGATGTCACAACATTTTTGGGACACCCTGTATAAAACTAAGTAACATTTTTCGTACACCGAAACTAAATGTCTTTCGAAAGAGTACGAAAGAGTAGTTACGTAATCACACGAGGCGTCGTATTCTTTTATCGGCTATATTAACAAATGTAAATTTGTGAACTGATCGATCTAATTGTCCGCGGAGACATTCTTCCACATTCTCCAACCAACTTTCGTTGTAAAAAGTTCACGTCCATCGCACATTGATGGAAACGTGATAACGAAAGCATGTGTAATCAGTACGCAAGTGCTCGTTTTATAGTGATGTACAAGAAATTATTTGCAATTAAGAGTCCATAAGATGCGTAGCGTAATATTAAATGGAAACGTGACGAGTTTATAGTAACGACACAAAATTTAACCTCTACGCGAATGCATAGAAGAGAGTGAAACATAATAGCGCGGTTGGAATGCGAATATGATAACTACGAGTACCGCCTCCTTCCCGAGTTTCGTAGTGTAGATGACGAAAATTGTAGATTCAGCAACCAGAGTCTATAATTATAATAGCAGACTGTGGTAAAGTGCTACTGAGCAAAGTGCACGTGTCGTGGAAGACCGTCAAGTACTCGTGAAACATGTTTATCAAAAACATATTACAGAGTTTATAATTTTACCGTCGGTGTACGTATTATTGCGAAAAAAATTATTTTTACACATATACGTCCTTAAATGTCGTTCGTTTTCTTGCATGCACGCCACAATTAGAATTATTTAATAAGAGGAGAAATCAACTTTGAAAAAATATCGATTTATGGATCACGTGTAAATGATACGCGATTGTAAAAACAATGATTTATAGATGTATTTCATCCACAGATAACGTTTTACGAGTTTAACCTACCGTGTACCATACGAATGTATAAAATGTTCGAAATCATAAATAGAGAACTGCTACCAATAAAAGCGCACTATTTTCTATTCAATGCTGGTGAGTAAAATATGTTAAATTCGAAGTTATGTAAGGAAATGTTATGAATTCGAATTTTCTGTCTTTCAGCTACTGGACCAATAGTGCCATTTCTACCAACGATAGCTAAACAATTAGGTTTCTCTGGGTTTTTAGTCGGAACTATATACACGATACTACCAATTTCGGGTTTAATAGCGAAACCCTTGTTCGGTGGTTTGGCAGATAAACTCAAAATTCATAAAATATTGTTTCTAATATTTCAAGTAATAGTTGCTATATCTATGTTCATGATAAATTTTATACCTAAAATAGATAGTACTGCGAACGTTACTCTTATTTGCAATGGCGACGCATCTTTAGAAATGTGTTCAAAGAAGGAATTTTCTAACAGTGTTTTAAAAGATGTAATAACAGAGACCATGCATTTAAATGAATCATGTCAGGTATGATGTCTACATTAAGCTTGTAGAACAAAGTATTTTATATCTCTAATTTATTACTTTTTTTTTTTAGGTATCCTGTAAGGCTACAAAAGAAATTTACACAGAAATGTGTTTAAATTGGAAAGCATCTAAATTTTGTAAAGCAGCAAATTCAAGTCATATTGCGAATTCAGATACATTTGACTTTACTTTAGGATTCGATGTGTTCGATGATTCCTATGTAAGATATATTAATTCGTTACATTTATATATTAAAGTATAACAAAGAAATATTAATAATTTTATTTTACAGTTGAGCAAGTGCATATACATCAAAATTCTTACGGCTACATTCTTGGATAATGTTGCACATAAGCCAGCTTGTAAAAACTACGTTAAGACAACCTGTACAGCCACATGCAAGAAAAATCCAACTTTTAATCGGTTGTTAAAAGAGGTCAAAGATTCTCAGACCAACACCATGCAAAATTCGATGTATCAGTACCAATCGTTTCTGTCTGCAACTATAATAAGTTGGATTGGAATGGCAGTTGTAGTCAGTATAGCGGATGCTATATGTTTCAATCTCCTTGGTCAGTACTGCGTTGATGGCTACAAATTTTATACTATTCTTACATTTACTTATTACAGGTAACGAAAGGAGGAAGGATTACGGGAAACAGAAAATGTGGGGCAGCATTGGCTTTGGTATTTTTGGAATAGCCGCGGGATACTTGGTAGATTTTTTTAGCGAAGGACAACAGCAGAAAGATTATACCTGTATATTTTATATTATGTTGATCACTATGATATTCGATATTATAGTATCAACAACTATAAAGAAGGTACATTTTTTTTTATATAAACCCTGGTACAATTGAATATAAATTTACGTGGTACAGAAGTCTGATACCTTTGTTTATCGAAAGAATACAAAATTGCCAGATAATGGGGAAAAACAGTATTGTTACAGAAAAACGCAGAATCCTTAGAGGATGAGCCATCGATAGTGTGGGAACTATTTACGGTCTGTAAGCAGGCTAATATGTTGACCTTTGTATGGTGGTGTATAGGAGCTGGAATGTGTACTGGAGTAGTATGGAATTTTCTATTTTGGTACACCGAAGACTTAGCAACTAGTTCTCAACTAGCATGGCTTAAAACCTTGCAAGGGCTGTTGACTGGTATACAATGTTTTTTAGGAGAACTACCCTTTAATTTTATCTCAGGAACTGTATTACGAAAACTGGGCCACGTGAACGTTATGAGCTTGGTTTTATTGATTTATGCAATTAGGTAACTTATACGCTACTACCATAATAAAAAGTTGGATTGCACATTTTGTAATAACACTTCCTTATAGATTCATGGCATACAGTACAGTGTCAAACCTATGGTGGTTTTTAATTATCGAGATACTTCATGGGCCATCATTTGGTCTCTGTTGGCCCACTATGGTATCGTATGGTGACAAAGTAACGCCACCTAATACAAAAGCCACTATACAAGGATTTATTGGTGCTATATTTGAAGGAATTGGTTAGAAACAAAAAATTGAATTTCTTACATGTAAAAGAACAAACTCTTACTATCGCTAATTTATTTCAGGTACATCAAGTGGCAGCTTAATATGTGGATGGTTAATCAGCATATACGGTGGTGTTACCACATTCAGAGTATTTTCAATAGGGGCATTGGTATGGTTGACATGCTTTTGGCTTATCGAATTATTACTCCGAAAAGTTAAAGCGTCTCCAATTCACATGGGCCACAATCGTGAGTAAGGTTTACGTAAATGCACGAATAAATAGAAAATAATTTTTGGTACTTAACGAAACCTTTGATCAACGAAATATCGTTTTATTATTGGTTAATCTATTCCAGATTTGACAAATTACGCTAATCTAGACGACGCAATTCTTATGACAATGAGTCGCGAATTGCAAACCTATTAAAGATAGACATAAAATTTTATTTAGAAATTTGATACACTTATATATTGTTTACTTAGCAATGGCTGTTCTAATAGAACGTGGTAACAATTATTGGTACTTGAACTTTTCATGCATTCGCAATTAATTTTATGTCATTTTATACAACGTCGCTGTGTAAACAAAATATTGTTCAGTATTATGTACTAATAGCAAAATTTTATTATCATAATCGATAATATATGTTCACTTTTCTACAATAAGAAATAATTGTTTTACTCCCGATTCCGTCAACAGGGCGAACTTGAGCCAACTTTGAACGTTTTTAATTAAGTTTCGCGGTTCTTTATCTACATAGAGGAACATATAGAAGGACAGCGAAGGATAGTTGTTAGAGGATGTGTTCAGCCGAGACTTAGAAAATTGCTCACAAAATATCTCAACCATTTATTCATTGTGAATTCATTTTTCAAGAGTGAAATCATATCACGCTAGTAATTTGATTAATTACCAGTGTATTTTCAATTATTTATCGAAATCACGCGATAATAATATTTTTATGAATTCCGCATAATATGTCGATAAAAAGCTACAAATAACTTTCTTCTGATTTAATACCACGGCACTGGATAACAGTTGCTCGCGTGCAAAACAGAATTGCTGCATGCGAAAAGACTCGATGGCCGTTTTTGCGTAGCGTTAGTCTTGTTTAGGATTTCGTTTCAGTTGACTATGGTGAGACGGTGAAGTCGCCTGAACTGGGACAGGCTCGACGATGACTTGAAGATTAGAAATTTCGCCTGCGGTATCACAACAGTCATTCATCATAATTCCAGTACCTGAATGAATAAAGGCAAGGCTTCCTTCACTGGAAGAAGCTAAACTGGCCGACAGTGGAGGTGATCTCTCTTTAGGTGATGCCGAAGAAGCAAGATTATTCATAGCAGTGGCACTATTCGTTGCCTGTTCCAATGTCCCATGAAGCTCGAGTATACGACTTTCAAGAAGAAGATTGATTTCGACTTGCGCTTTATATTTCGACTCGACGGCCTCTAACTCGGACTCGTGTTGATCTTTCGTTTCCTGTAAAAGTCGTTGCAACTCTACGAGTTGCGCTTCCTTTCGAGCGTCTTTATTTTCTAGTTCGCCTAGACGCACTTTCAAAGCTTCTACGAGAGATGTTCGCGACTCCAATTGTCGTCGTAAATCTAAAAACATCAAACGATTCATGATTTATTACAAATCATCGTATCCATTGCGATTATTTGTTAAAGGAGTCATAAGTGATATTAGCTACTATACCTTTTGATATCGTTAGTAAATAATTCAAACGCACTTACTAGTTAATTCTTCCGCGTACGATCTTTGTATCTGCGTTGCTTCTTGTTTACTCATCGGCGAAAGACCACCCGTACTTTCTTGCAGTTTCGCTTGCGCCTATGCATACAACATTCGATACACCAAAGGTCGCATAAAAGAATAAATAATTTATGAAGATACTACCTCTCCGAGCAGAAGGAATTTCTTTTGTACGGTATCGAGAGTCCGTTCTAATTCTTTACTACGATCCGCAGCTTTCAACGCTACCCTCAATCGATGCCCCGCATCGAAAAGGGAAGCGTCCGTGGAACGAAGTCGCTGTTCACATTCCACCAACTTCTTTTGTTCGTTCTTCAATTCGACTTCGACAGATTGAAGAAGATCCTTAACCGTCTGATTCTGTCGTTCTTCTTCTACACACTGTACATTTTTAATCACGTTACTGTATGGATTTTATAAACGGACTCGTGCTTATAGCCAACGAACAATAATCATAATGCTCGTGATTATTCTAATACGACATATAATTTTGAACAACTGCTTATTGGCTATAAACGCGAGGCTGTTTTATCTTTGTAAGGGCATTCCGTTGGAAATCCATGGATTTTCATTAGGTATTTGATACAAATAGAATCTTTGGTTAGATTACCTTAGTTTGCCAATGATGCAATGCCTCTTTGTATTGTTGTTCAGCTTGACAAGCTTCTCTCTTGTTACGTTCTAATTCAGCCTTCAAAGCCTCTACTTCTTTTTCCATCATTTTCAATCGATCAGTCTGTGATAAGAACTTCGTGTTTAGCGATAGCTAGAGTTAAAAAAAAAATTTCGATGAATCTTATCTCGAGCAAATAATGTCAACTGACCAACGCATAATTATGCTCTTCTAACGCGCGCGAATCCCTCAGTTTACCGAGAAGTCTTCGATTACGTTCGGCGTGAACTTCTCTACGTTGTCGTTCGAACTGCAATTGAATTTGCATGAGTTGTAACAGTTGGCTTGCACATGCAGCGTCTAAACCATCTTCCTCCCCAGGTTCGTCTTCGTTGTCGTTCTCTTTCCTGTGCTTCTGTTTGATTGGATTAGCCCCTTTAAAGGAATCGTTATTGCTATGTTAAAATTTTTATCAATCTATATTACGTGATTACTAAATTGAGTTTTATACTGACTCATTTTGTCACCGGAAACATTACTACTGGTACGTGTGCAAGCTTCGACGTATCGATCGAGCATCGCAGTTGGCGACAATCTGTATTCAGCATCTTGTTGAACGCGTTTCTGTACATTCATTTGATTTTTTTGATCTAAAATGCCCAGCAGCAGATATTCGTACGGGAGGTTATCAGACGTTTGAGTTCCAATCTCTTCCAATCGTTTTCTCCCGATCTCTTTCAATTCATTCGTTGTTTTGTCAACGTTAACTTGATTCTGGATATCCATATCCGGGCAAGATTTACTTTTCCGAACCTACAAGTGTAACAAACATTCGTTCGTTGAAACACTGAGTTTTTTCCAATTAAAAATACATGACCTTAATAACAAATCACATACGTGAAATATTATCCGAAACATTTTACCTTGCAAATAGAACTAGAATTCGAATATTGTGCCGGGGCTTGACACTGAGAATACAAACGCAGTTGATAAACCCTCCCGAAAGCATTTTGCATTTTCTCATTGCTGTTTTGGTGTCGTTCAACGTATTTCGAGCAATCGTGTTTCCCAGCAGCTTGAGAGCTTACAATTTCTAAAACCTGCACAACACACGCAGACATATCTACCAACTTTCATTAATATGCAACGCTTTTACATAGAAAAGTTAGATAAAATACAAAACCTCTTGATCTTCCTGCCAAGAATCGTTTTTTCCATTCTGATTAGTATCCACTTCTGAAAATCTCCCGTTTTCGTCAACGTTCCCGGACGGCCTCGGTTGGCTAACGCCTTGCCTATCCGCTATGATTTTACTTATCCTGTGCGAAAGGAATCCATGCGCGTTGCTTCCATCCCCGCTTCCAATTGTAAAGCTGGTTGTCGCGGACGCTGATGGATTTAAGGGAACAGGTGTCGACGGTCGAGAATTCGATCCCACTGTACCGTTACCGAACGCGGAAAGAGCACGTACTGCGGCAGATCCCACAGGTACTTGTTTTGCTGATAATTTCCGTAAATCCTGTGTCGAATTCATAAATTTGTATTATTAGCAGAAACGATGTGAAACGAAAAGAAAGACAATTCTTCTGAAAACGATATCAAATTTATAAAGATTACAACGTAATAAAATAGAGAGAAATGATGTTCCTCGTAATTCTGATCAACGCCTTGTTCTTCGCGAACGTACTTTAACGGGAGTTGTTTCGGGTGTGGCTTCAACCGCAGCTTCTGGCGGAGATGTGCCACTTCTGTTGTTATTGGGCGTTGAAGGAGCAGATCGTTGTTCGTGAGATGTAGCTGGATACGGAGGGCTAAGCGGTGGCACCGACATACTTGGAGACCAAAATGTATCATCTTCGCCATTGCTGGTAGCTTCTAATGGTGCTACACCTCCGCTAGCGTTTATTGAGGTATACATAGAAGAGTGATCTAGAAAATGTATCTAGCATAATTACATTCGTAGCTACGTTTGGTCCCAGTAAAATTTATTTACCTAAGGGCGGCGTAGAGCGTGAATTTACAGCGTTGAATACTTCCTCCCGACATTTGTCTAACGTGAACCGACCACATTCTGCCATAACATCGTGGTGTTCCATTTTTTTCCACCTGATATATAATCGAACGTATAGTAAACGTATCGTAAAAGATTTTATATAAAGTAACAACAGTTTTCGTAATATAAGATATACCTAGCGGCAGAAATCTCTGCATCTTTAGATGCAGTAACGAGTAATGGATGCATACGCACTGAATCCAACATTGGCCTAATTGTATGAGTAAAAGTAGCCAGTTGGTCTCGCTGAATATATTGTTGTTTCAAATATGAGATGAAGTTGCAAGGATACATGGCATATAGTCTGTGGAATAAACTGTACAGTCCCACCTATAACAAATCGGGAACCATTAATTGTTTATTCGTGCCTTTAAACGAGTATCGATACTCACTTGTAGATGTAATAAATATAAATGATTTTTATCGATAGTTCCTGCTGTCGTAAGAGTAAAATGCATAGGAGTAGCAAACAAAGACAACGACTGATGATGGTAATATGAAGCCAATCGGCCGAACACGTCAAAAATTTCTGAGAGGTACGGCCCTAAAGCAGCTGGTAACATTGGTAATAGCATTACCAACAGAAGAAGAGCGCTCATGAGGGATAATGTATCTGCTTCCATCTAAAGTCATATCATTATATTTATTTAACTATACGTTTAGCTATGTTATTTATTTTTAGAAAATTTAGATTTACCTTAAGTAACTTCAGCAAATCCCGAAATAAAGCATGACCTGCAAGTTTATACAGCCAAGTTGGTTGGCGACGAACAATATGACCTAGTAAAGTAAGAGTTTGAATTCTTTGGCTGCTGCTTCCAGGTTTGGAAAGAGCTTCGGATAAACGATCTAATAGATGCTTGTCATGCGGATCTCGAACGCCGGCTAATACTTCGACGGCTCGCGAAGAATTTGTAGACAGATAATAGTCGAAAAGGCCATTGACCAACCAATTGTCTTTCGCTGTAGAACATTCAAAATCATTAGAGAGCACAAACACAAAATTTAAATCCATAATTTACAATTTTACTTACTACAGAGAAAAAGTTCGTGGAATACTTTCTTTATTTCTTCTACTTCCCCGAGCTTGTTGGATTCTAATAGGTTAAAGAGATCGGCAATGCCTACGGAATTGATGTTCATCTTGGCTGCGCTAACTATTTTGGCATGTGCAAACGATACTTATCCAGATCATTTGATCATATAATGGAAGTAGAAGTGAATTTGTAATGCTTAGCTTCATCCATCTGTCATTTATTATGTGGGACAGTCTTCGTATGAAGCGAAGGAAATTTTTAAATACCTAGAAACAAATAATACGAAACTAAAAATGAAAGTAATTCGCTAAATTTAGAAAGAATTAAGATATTTTTTTAACTGCATGTTCGATGAACTGTCAATTTATGCGAATCGGCATATGAATTCTCGTATCGCAATTCTGTAAGAGAACACCGTTCACCGGGACGATATCAGGATTATCCAAACGAGAATTTCATATAAGATATTCCGAAATTGTCAGTGGATATTTCATTCTAAATGTATAAAAAAAAAAATTTGTTGGTTCAGTTCTACGATACTCGTAAAAAGGTCATTCGGTACGATGTCCGTAAAAGATTTTCGATGAACATGACTTTGGTATTTAAATAGAACGTCGAACACTGAGTTCGACTACAGATATATCGGTAAAAATTAACGAATTAACTTACCCGAAGTTCATCGAGTACTTCGACAAATTTTCGAGAATTCTAAGGCGATCGCTACACCATCGCTGATATACCATATACCGTAGATTGATGTCGCCACAATAGAAGTAGCGCCACGATCGCGCAACGATTAATGTGCGTTCCGAAAACTGTAAAAACTGATGCACTGGTAGCAGCCAATCACTGAATTATAGAAATACTGGTTTTAGTATAGCGGCGCCATGGGTGGGAAAATGTAAGTTTGAAGTGAAAATAGTTCCCACTGTGGCAATTAGTTTTTCAAGTCTTATTTTATCCAACATAGTCGTTGTGCAATCGAGTGCACGGCAACTTCGAGATGACAAGAGAAATGATAAACGAGCTACTAGGGGTTGCCGCATAACAGGCGCACCCCTGCGCCTACGAGATGGCAACCGAGCGACAAAGTGGCGAGT